>NC_044351.1:27189954-27452454 GCF_007364275.1 Archocentrus centrarchus | reverse complement strand
GGATCATGTTAAGGGCTCAGCTCTCTTAACCCACTGGAACATCTTATTATATCCATGTGAGTGACAAGTGCATATAGATGTGGAAAACTAACCCTTTTCAAGTGGGAGTAAACACCAAGCCTAAGTAATGAATTTGGACCTTGCCAAATATATTTTTTATGCTAAGAAGCTCCAACTCTCCAACTCTGTTGTTTATATTTGTCATAATCACCACAGTCACAGATACTCACTGTTGCTGGCTAGCCATTCGTTGAGGTCTATCTCTCTGGGCAGTACCACCAGTTCTTTAAGGTCAAAGTCCACTACACGGACTTTTGTGAACTCTGGTTCCAGGTACTGTTTCTTCTCTTCTGCTGGTGGCTTCTTTCCATTTGGCTTCGTTTTGGACTTCCTGGAACACAGAAGAAAAACAAGGCAGGTTAATGAACCGATAAGCTGGTGAGGAGGCAAATAAAAGATCAAGTGAAGTTGGAGAAGTTTACAATACCCAAGAATGATGCAAATTTGTAAAATTACAGTTTAATTGGATGCAGTAAAGAACAAATAGCACAAGTATTTTCCCCAAACAGAGCTGCTACAAAAAAAAAAAAAAATTCTGCAACTAGCCTTTCAAAAGGAGCAGGTCAAATGATAAGCTGACAGACAGAAACAAAACAGCCCAGAATTAATCCTTCAGTAAAATTCATGCATCCAATGCATAACAGATTACAAAAATATCAGTTACACACACGCAAAAAAAAAAAAAAAACATTGTGACTTTTCCAACATTTGATTCACAGCAGCCTAAAGAGACCAAACAAAAGAGCTCTTTGTTACAAGTACTCATCATCCAACTCTGACCGTGACAGAATGTTAGGAGAATAGCTTCCATAAAGGCAGCCATCCACAGCGTCTTGTACTTCCACTGCTAGATTTAGCACTGTGATGTGATATTGCACTGTGCCAGGGCTCCCAGGGCTGAGCCCTTGCACCCCCCCCCCCCCGAAAACTCATCTTCCTTCTTCATGACTTTGAAAGTTAGGACTAATACCCATCTTAATTGAGTATTCTGTTCAAGCCTTTTCCACACCCTAAAGACTCTATTCCTCTTCTCAATTATACCTACATCTTTATTTAACTCTAACATGGCTGTCTGACAGCTGGGTTTGCTTAAGGACAAGGAAGTTTCAGTCTGCTCCTTCGATTTATTTATTGTGCTTCTGTTGACCTTCATTTCCGGCCTTCTTGCACTTATTGCTAATTCTCCTCATCCTTTTCTCTCCACACCCGCTGTCCAAACACAATGATCCAGCAATGGGGTTTTGGCTCTTGCCCCACCCTTCATATTCACACCCTACCATTGGCAAAAAGGCAGCTCTGGCTCCAGGATTGCAGAGAGCTGTTTTAACAGCACTAATGACGAAGGACCATAAATGCCCTTTTCCAGCCGCAGCTAGAATCCCTTCACTCAGAACACTAGAGTTTACAGGAGAAAAGTTAGCCACCTTCTTGGTTTTCTGCATGAAGAAAGAAAAAAAAAAAAAAAAGTATTACATTCACAACAGAGAGCACAGAAGGAAAAAAGAGCAAGAAAAGTAGAAAGAAATGGAGAGAAGAGGGAAGATCAACAAAGGCCCAGCTGATATCCATGGGAACTAATAAACACTTTCAAAACACGACTGGACTGTAAAGCATGAGGCCTCTTGGCCAGAGCTGTGTTCAAAAGCCCTGCACAGTTTAATTCCCTTCTCCAGGAAGCATCACCCATCTTTCCACCTCAGCAAACAAGGAAAGGCATGTCAACATGTGGATGCATACAGAGCCCTGCAGCTTTCCACTTTGTAAATTTTTAAGACACCCCTCCTCCCCCCTCCTTACATGCTCACTGTCTTCTAATTTATCTGTCAAGACAAATGCTTAGCTGTAAACCATCTCTTGGATGCTTGTGAAAACATTAAAAGGACTCGCACTTCCACAGTCACTCTCACACAACATTGCGCAGGTTCTTGTTTGTTGGGAAATGATTCTTCAGGCTGTTCTGATCTTCCTATCAGGCAGCACCTGAGCTTGTTTTGGCCTCATTAAAATTAAAAAAAAAGGAAAGGACACTGCAGATTACACACTGCTAGCTAATTATTAATGACAGGCTACTTTCTTCAGTTCCTCCACTCATCTGTCTTAAGGCATCTCTTTCTGCCCTTTTCCCCCTATCTTTCTGTCCTCACACCTTAATTTATGCTTGTACTCCAAATGTACTGCGTACTCTCGACTTACTCTTAACTGTTGTCCTGGCCTACCAGCTTTCCATTTCTCTCATTATGACCTGCACGCTGACTCACATTTTAATTACCCTTCCTTTTTTCACATTTAAGTGCTTCAAGTGCTTGTTCCATTTTATTTTTTCTTATCGCCATCTGCTTCCTTCCTCTAGCCAAAACAAACAAAAAAATACCCCCCCCCTGGGGGCACAGACAGATTTATGTGGTCTATGTGGTTTTGAGCTATGAGGTACATGTTCCATCATGTGAAAAAGCTTTTCCCGACGGAAGAGCTTCATCCTTGGATACCATCAGCTCTCACAACTTTTCAAAGGTTTTGCTAAGCCTCTCAGAACAACCGATCAGGTCCTGTGAAAGGATCCTTTTGAAAACATTCTGTTTCACTGAGGCATTTCCTGCCTTTCTTTTTGCAATTTCATAATTTTCCCATACAATTGCCTCCTTCAATTCTTATGAACATTTGAGGGTAAGGGGAGGTGATGGTCTGTAGCCATTAGTTTATTTTAAGCTAAAGAAAACTTCCCCTTTGCCAGCACTCCTCCCTTCATACATCCAGTCTGCCCTCTCTACAACACACAACTTTGTGATTGGTAAAGTTCTTCAAGGCAAGTTTTGGCCATAAAAGGCATCAGATGCCTCTTTCTCCTTGCCAGATCGGGGGCAGATCAGGGCAGCCCAGAAGGCCGGAGTGTGGAGGGGAAAAGGCACTTTTGTCTGGGACTTGGGGAGAGGGAAAGCCTTCCTGGCACCAGTGGAAACAAGTCTATGATGTGGACTCAAAAGCAAGACATGCATGTAAAGCTGATTTAGATACAAGTGGAGGGCTGACAAGCAGGAAGAATCACCTGCTGGTGTTTATCTGCAATAAAAACAATAAGGAAATAGGGCTGTTAGTCAGGTTAGGCAAAGTTCAGCACTGCAGAACTGTGGCGTGAGTGACCTGGCAGCTGTTCAACTGTTATCCACTCTCACTCTTTCACAGCAATGCCTCCTCCCCCACCATCCAAGCCATCTTCTCTTACTACCTTTCCTCTTGTACAACACAACACAATAAGTACACAGCAAACACACAATCTCTCTCTCTCTCACACACACACACACACACACACACACACACACACACACACACACACACACACACACACACACACACACACACACACACACACACACACACACTCTGGCAGTAGCCCCCTTTTCCTTTTCACAGATGACCCAGCTGGTGACAACAGCTGCGTCATGAGCCTGAGCCCACCAGAGACCCAGAGAAAAACTAGAAGAAGCAAGTTCTATCTGGTCTGAAAGACGGTTTGTGCAGACATGTGAGCATCCACTAAGACCGTTCAGTCAAACATGCATATACATGACTTCACAAATGACTGCAAATGTTAACTGCTGATTGTTATCTGACAGAGAGCCAAATGAATCCAGGATATACTTGGTTCTAAAAAAAGGTTTGGTATAATAAAGAGAAGAAAGCCTGTTGCAGGTGTGCCAAAAGCCCATCTCATTACCAGAATCTGGTTCCAATTAATCCTGGCAGCACATGGGGCCACATTAGAGAGGTATCCTGAAGAATTAACTCTAGTACTTTCTCTAAAACACCAAGTTTGCTACTAAATAGCTGGCCCCCCTTCCCTCAGGCACATGCCCACAAATGCTTCAGAAGTACTCACACACCATGCCGCCTCCTTTTTCCTATAACTGTCTTATCACCAAATCCTTAATACACTTCAAAATTGACATTCATGCTTTAAAAACCCCCATTCTGTGTTTTTACTGATTCTTTCTGTGAGGTTTACACAAACACAGAAACCTGTTCAACAAAACCCATGTAATGACATTCCCCTCGAGCCTATGGCTCCCGCCAAGCAAGATATTACACAATTGTTGCTTGAAATGGCTTTTGGATGGCAGGAGAATCCAACAACTAGCATATGGATGCAGTTAATTCAATCTGGTTGGGTGAGCTGCATGAGCAACACTGACAAAAAAAAAAATACCATTTTCTCTCAGCTGCTTTATATTTGGAGAGGTTTGGTTTAGACTAATAAAAAAAAAAAAAGCACTGGTACAACAAGACAGAAATGCATAACGTAAGTTCTGTTAAAACAAGAAGAGCCACTCTAAGGTGCCAAGACAAACTCTTCGCAACTCAATGAGTCCCTAAAACTGTACTGAAAAACACTTTCACAATCTCTGACATGGGTGAGAGGTACAAATCAGCACAGGCATCAATCAGAGGCTGTACAGCCAGGAAAGAAAACCTTAACTACCCAGACCTTCAAACAAATGCATGGCAGTTTAACTATCAATCATGTTGTCTCCTTTGTCAACTTACTGTAGTGTTCACACTGGTCAAGATGAAAAGAAAAAAAACAAAAACAAAAAAAAAAACAGTAAGACATGGACAACACTGATCTTCCACGATAAGACCAGGACTGAGTGAATGAACTCTGCTATTTTGTTAAATAAGCTGCTTTCCTCCAAGTCAGCCGATCTATTTCAGGACTTAAATTAAATAGGCCCAATGGCTCCCTTCACTGAAAAACCACAGGGGGGGTGGGGGGGCAGTGTGAGCACACCAAAGCTACACCACAGCAGCCATTATGGAGCTAAAAAAAGAAAAAAAGAGAGGCTGACTTAAGGATTGACTAAACCTGGGGTCCAGCCTTGTTAATGCTAAAGAGTAAAACAGAGTTATAAGTTTCTGTGTAGTTCTAATGTTTGCCAATTTTAGTTTTTGAGCAAGCAGATAAGAACAAAACAGAGACTGTCACCACTTCATAGCTTCACTGGGGGTGAAAGCAGCACTGTAAATGAATAAATAAGAATGGTAGCCAGGGTGCAGACCTAAACATCTGTAAATACACACAGCATACATACACACAAACACACCCTATCTACTAGTCCTGCTCGGCACAGCTCTGGCTACTTCTTCAGGGGCTCTCAGTCTAGCAGAGTATGCAAGGAACCCCTGTGAAACCCCCCCTTTTTTATCACCTCCAAGGTGAATACATTAAGGCTGTAGTTCTTTGGTGATCAGCTGATTTCAGGAATTGAGTTCTCAGGAAAACAGGAGCAGCAAAACTTGTTCCTACATGCCGCAGGTCTTGCAAAAGACACAATATATTGTACAACAACACTTTCTGCTGCTGCCCTTAATATCCTGGCTAGAATCTGTTAGAACCTATAATGGTGGTGAATCCCCTCACGATCCTTCCCCACAAAACACAAAGGCTGTGAGGCATGTGCCCTTTGGGCTGCTGCTCAAAAAAACAAAAAACAAACAAACAAACAAAAAAAACCCCAACACACCTGCCCTAAACCTTGAAAGCCAACAGGAAACTCATGTGACTGTCTGTCCCCTGGAGGAACACACTCATAATGACTGTATGTTGCAGACACATGACACAAACAGGGTAGATACACATTCAAAAATCACCTTTGCTTGAACTAACTGTATCACTGTGTATGACCCACAAACACACTCTTTACCACGGTATTTGGGTCAGGCATTTGTTGGGTATTAAGTCTGCTCCTTTATATCGAGCAGATAGAGTTAAAATAATATTTTATACTACCTTTTGGGGGCATGTACTCACTTAATGTAGGTTTGATCACTGACCATTTGATCATCAATTTTTACTAAAAAGGGAGGTGGTGGTTACAATCATTTTCTGTGACTCAAAGAATTAACTATGTTCAAATGTTGCAGGGGGTCTTCAATAATTTATTAGTGTCATATTTCTCCTGCTCTTGTTGAGTTATGCTTAGAGATGCAGGAAGAGGAATGAGACATTTTCAGGCTATACTGGTATAATACTTGTGTAATTACTGTAGTGAAGCGGGACCTAGTTTATCTTCCCGGTCAAGTTATGGGGGTAACAGATTTAAACACAGGCCAGTGACTTTTTTTCTGTGCAGTTTCAGACACAAAAACGACCACAAGGCATCTTTAACTGTTAGCAGTGCTGTAATCAAAAGACGGTGAAATACGACGTCGGAGAAAAACAATATTCCTCTCAATTACAGTCCACGAGGGTTTTTGCGAGTAAAAGGCAGATACGCGACATTAAAACAAACGACTGTCTCGGTCAGTCGCAGCTTCATTAAAGTAATAGAACAGTCGTTATTAGCAATGATCAAGACAGGCAAGTTATTAGCAGATAAAACACTTTAAAGTTAAAGTAAGTTTTACCTTAGTACTTTTCCGACTGCCTGCAGCACCATTTTGCAACTTAGTCCGGTTTTAGGGTTTCTCTGAGAGTGCATGACCTTCTTATCTCCAGAAAAGGAGCAAGAATCTCTGATCATAGCTTAAAACATAAAGAAAGATGTCAGAGTCTCTCCTTTAGACTGTTTAGCTGCAGTCTGTGAAAACACCAAGGTTTGACCTATGTGTAGCTGTGACTCACTGTAAGGAAGAGAAAACTTCGTGAGCACACTTCACAGACGGGCTGCCCTTCTCTGTCGCCCTCGTCCAATCAGAGAGGAGAAAAGGGGCAAAGTAGGCGGTGCGCGGTGACGTCAATGTCTGCCCATGTGGACTGTGTTCAGCCTTTCCCCAGAAGTGCAGTTACAATGTAGCAACAGGTGGTCAGCAAGTAAATGACTACAATACAGTAAGATGTCGCGACATTTTATATGCCTGCTGTAATATAACAGGTTTACACAAGAATGACGTTTTTAGTACTTACTACAGTCATACTCCATGAGTGGATTACTTTCAGAACGGATGTAGACACTAATATAACTAAAAGCAATATAGGCATTCTAAATAACACTATCCTATGCGTTTTCTCAATATGAATTGCAGATGAAAAGCCCTTGAAAGACATGAAAGGATAGTTAAGATTAGACCTATAATGTTAAAATAACCATTAAAAGCTTTTGTGAAAATTAGTGCCCTGCATACTGGGCAGCATTCCTCCTGTTCACTCTGATCTTCACCTCAGTCAATTTATGATAGGCTGGCAGCAGTCAGGCGAGTTCAGACGTGACTATAAGAGTTGAAGAACCAGTGAGGGAATCAAACAAAGCCTGTTTGAGTGCCAAAGGTACATGTGTAAAAACATCTAGCAGTTTCTTTGCATTTCTTCAGGGCCAGGTTTTGTTTGAGATGATTCAAGATGTTTTTTTGTTTTTTAAATAGTCATAATCTAAAGCACACGCATGACATAAATTCTAATTAAATTGTCAGCAAAGAGCTGAAGCGACTGAAGCGAATACTCAAGTACAAAATGTGCTAGAGTGAATGAACACAGACAACTGGAAAGTGTTCCACTGATGAGAAGATTACAACTAGTGTTACTAAGCTATCATTCCCTTGCTGGTCTTCCCTCTAATTACTTCCTTACAGACAAGCCCTCTTATTCTCTCTTCACACATTTCGCCACCTCACTCCATTATTGTCCGTTTTCCCTCCGTCTCCTCAGACAAACCTTGGCGTGACCAACTATAGTACAGATGCATAGGCACAAATCAACGGGAATCTGTAGAGCTATATGCATGCCTCGTGTGCAGCTGGGGGGATGCATTCTTGAAACAAAGATAAAACAGATTGTCAGGATGTGTGTGAGGTCTATGCTTGTGTATGTAATGCTTGTTTATGTTTAACCCCTATGTGATCCACAAAAAAGAATCCAAGAGACAGAGTCTGACAGGCACCACATCCTGCATGCCACATCAGGGGTAACATACTGAGCTGGTGTTTGGTGGGTGGAGATGGGTGATCCAGAAGCCCAGTGAGTGGCTCTGGCTCTGGTGTCAACCATGGGGAGTAGGGGGAAGGGGGGGAGAGTGAGAGAGACCAGAACAGGGCACCGACTCTTTCGACAAGATGCTAACTATAGCTTCAGTCTGGACTGGGCCATAAAGAATCCAAAAAATAAATAAAAACCCAGTGCAAACAGGGGGACAGGAGGGAGGAGCATGCTATGTGTCTGGCTTAGTGTGCGTAAGTAGGAACAAACAGTGACTGTGTAAGCAGGCAAGAGACTGAGGTAGGGAGGGGATGCAAGGTCCTATAACCAGATGTGGGGGTGGTTTGTGTTCAATTATCAAAAGTCCAGAGGTCTTAGTGGCAAAATGTTCTGAATCTTGAAAACTGTGCTGCAAATTTGGATCAAATTCCTGGCATTTTGGTAAAGTTCTTCAGAACTGCTAGCAGTTTCATTCTGCTAAATTAAAATTTTTTTTATTATACGTTATTTAAAAGATGAAAAAAATAAAAGCTTTTTTTTTTATCATGAATATACTCTTAATGACAAAGCATAGTATATCATAAATACTATCATAATACTTATGTGGCCTATCACAGTGTGATACTGCTGTTAAAACAGATGTAATCACGAGAAAACAGTGTGTTGCTATAATGGAAATCCCATGCTTGAGGAACTTTCCACTAATTCCACTAACTACTGGACCCATGTGGTCACTGAAAACAGAAAACAGCCATTCAAGATCACTGGCGCTTGGCCTCTACAATCACTTGTGGGGACAAAGCATTTTAATGAATCAGGCATTAAAATCAGAGAGGAGATGGATTTTAACCTGTAGTGGACTTTTCTTTCACTGAACAGGCAGCATATAGTCACACCTGCAGTCTCCAGTGCTGTGTGAGCAGGTGGAGACTGATGATGCATGAGCTGGACCTCTCTTATGCAACGTTTGACGTGAATGGAAACTAACTGCCACATTCCACTGTATCGCAGACAGAGGTTTACTCTTCCCTTGCTGCTAACGTCACTGTCACCACCCCTTCAAATACACAGACAAGGCTACCTGCTTTCACCAAACCAGATGTTGATGAAAAGAAATGATAAAGTGGGGGGGGGGGGGGGGGGGGGGGGCTATATTAAGAAAGGGCTAGATATAAAAGGGGAAATCCTGTAATGACCAAAAGGTTACACAAACACAGGGTAAAACTCGCTTCTTCTGAATACACACTCATTTGCCGGTAACGAATGCTTCTTGAGAAAAATTATGAAACTTTTTTCTCAACTGTAAAAAAAAATATATATATTTTTTTGGGGGGGGGGGGGGGGGGGGGGGTTTAAACAGTGACGTGTGTCGAAACACTGACATCACTGGCCATGTGATTTAAGGATGAGTAAAAGCCTTAATCTGATGAGGATTTTTTTTAAAGCATGATAGTTGTAGTCACAACTGATCAGAACAACAGATAAGGAAAATAACTGTGGAAGAAATGTAAGAAATCCAAATCACCACAGCACTGACATCATGGTGCTTCTATAACACGTTGAGTTGCGGAAAGTTTTAATATGTTGAAGAGTTATTTAGTGGAGGCTAAGATTCTGAATAAAGCATGTTGGCGAGTGGCAGTCTCTTTGGCTGGCCCAACAGGTTGAGTCTGAAAGTCAGTGGACAAATTCCACCTATTTGAGACAAAGAAAACATTGATTCCAGGCCAGCACTACATGAGTCACGACCGTAGCAGATGTGCCTCGGGGCCAGGCAACAGCCTAGTCATGGCCCTGCTGCAGCAAATCTCCAGCCAATCACAGCTGGGATCAAAATGATCGGGTAAGGCACCCAACCATGTTAAAATCCAAAATAAATGAATCGGAAACAGTAGTTCCAAGTTTCTCTATATGACCTGTTGGTGTTGCCTTCTGGGCATGTGGGAGTGTGCACTGTGTTTGGTGTAGGTCTTAGCAAGTGAAAACAGCGCAGACTGAAGGTCTTTAGAGCCTGGGGGTTTTCTATAGGCATGGATAAAGGTCAGCAGGGCCAGGAGACACTTTGGACCATGAACCCAGCGACCTGCCCTGTAGTACAAAACTCCTGAATTAGGAAGAGAACCAAGAGAAGAAAAAAAAAAAAAAGAAAATCAGTTTAACAAAATCACAGCATCTACTACCATAGCCCCCTGATAAATGAAAATAAGGAAAGAAGTGAACCTAGAAAAGGCTACTTGGGTAATCTATAAACTTCCCACTCCATTTTTCTTCTGCTAAATTCTGCAGATAAATGGGCATGCACGGTCTGTATTAAATATCTATGTATGTCTGTGCACTTACAAAGCCTGAGCCAGAATAGGGACCTTCAAACTTGCCAAGTATCAGCAACTACAGTGACTTTTTCCTTCCGCTATGAAGTGCTTACACCTACTCTCTATAGACCATTTTGGGCTTATAAAGTGTGCAACAAGCACAATTCCCAGCTTACTGTTCATATAAAGTACATGGCATTTTAAATTCACATTAATGTAGCAAACCCCTTAAAGGTGGAAAGACTAACTAACACTTTCTCGCTTCCACCTTTATGTCATTTTTCTCTGACTGTGTGCTCTACTCTCTCCTTTGCTTCATCTCTTCTTTGGTCTACATTCCTGTAGGGGAAGGGCTACAAGCAAAGACATGCCATTGCTCTCTGCACACACAGCCTTGCTAAACAAAGGAGAGAAGAGAGTTGCGTAAAGAGTGAACTAAAGGAGGTAAAGAGCATTAGATTCAAGATTCAAGTTGGACTCTCTTGTTTGGGAGGTACATGTGTGCACTTCATTTGCAAACAGAGTTTAACTTCATGCTCTATTTAACAGCAGCAATGACATCAAAGAAAATTACCTGTCTGCCAAACTGCTGTTGCATTTTTAAGCCTGTTACAAGTCAGCTTAGTCTGGATTTTGAGATTTTGCTGCAAATCTTTGGCCCCGAGGTGATTTCAATATGAAAGCTTGCAGAGAAGACTGTTTAAAAGGCAGAAGGACATGCTATCACTTGTTTAAGGCTGAAGGAAGAGAGAGCTTTATGGATATTACGTGGATCGTATCAGTGACAAATGAGTGAGAATGAAACATGACTAGGAGAAATGGATGAAATCAGAGGAAGGACTAGGAAGTGAGAATGAGAAAGTAGTTAAGGATAGCGAGAGTGATAAGAGTAAGAGGTGTGAGCAGCAAAAGATCAGGGAAGGGAAAAAACAGAAGAGAAAAAAGTGAATAACAGTTAAAACTGAGCTGTGGACAAGATGAGAAAAGTGAAAGAGTATAGATCGTGTGGGAGGTTGTCACAGCATGCCCTGGCTGCCCACTGCACTCCTCCTCACTGCATTCCTTAGGATGGGAGGAGTCTATCCATCCTGCACTTCACCATTTGGGCCAGCCAAACACCTGTCTGTCAAGTCTAAGAGCGCACACAAAAACAAGAGTGTCCAAGGATTTAAGTGAAATGTCAGGCATGATGAAATATTTAACAGAGTGCGGTGCAGGATAGGCAGATGACCTGCAGAATACCCTGTGAAACATTGCTGCCTCACTGGTGTCCATAGTATGGTCAGAATGTGGTGGTCCCCTCAGGCCCGCAGGTAAAAGTGTGACTCAGTTTCTTAGTAATCTGAGATATAAGCTTCCACATAGCGGAAGTGAAGGTATGTGCATATGTAACAATATTGTATTGCTGCAGGTTTAGGAATGCATTAGCATTCCTTAACCTCTTCCAAGACCTCTTCCCTAAACCCTTAAAAGAGACAAGAAAAGAACGTCTCTTTTCCTGGGATGGGTCAGACAACAAATTCCTGGATACACACAAACTTATCTTAATCATTTCCCAACTGCAGATAAAATTCAGAACATTTCTGAACCAAAGCAAAACACCATCTGTAGGTTACAGTTCAAATGAAGCAACAGAGCAGGCTGGAAGAAGAGGACCACAAAGGTATGACTTGGGTGAGAGATCAACATTGCCATCTACTGGCACAGAACACCTGCATACCTGCAGACCAACAAATACACACTGCAGAAAAAAATTTGAGTTTTTTTTTTCTTCCCCCTTTTGCATCTATGTAAGAAGAAGCTGAGAGTAGTGGAAAAGACCTCTCAGTGCAGACATTGTCTGAAACTTACACAACTTCACAGCTAGACTAAGTTTTCCACTCCACTTTTCCATTCCTGGGTGTGGATGCTTAGATGTGCGTGTTAAGTTTCTGTGTGCTTTTTCACCTGAGACTGAAGCATAACTGTGCTGACTCCACGCCAGAATCCTTTGAAGACTGTAAAATTTAACGAGTTAGGTTTCCACTATTACTGGTGTTGGTTAAGTATTTTCATTTATGTTCATCTTAAAGTGAGAATAGGACACAAGGAGTAACAACTTTTCAGTAAATCCAGGATAGATGAGGTTTAAAAAAAAAAATGGTCGTGGGAAGTTTGTAAAATAAGAGGGGAAGGATGAAGAAAGAGCATCATGGAAAGAGGAGGTGGCAGGAATTAAGATGGAGGTAGCGCCCATGTTTGCACAGGATGTATGTGTGAAGGGTGGAGTATGATGGGGTAGACCCAGGGGCTTCAGAGTGAACAGAGATCTCTTTTTTCAGGGTTCCAAGAAAACAAACAAAGAAACAAACAAACAAAAAAAAAAAAAAACAAAATGAGATGGAACTGCTAGAATGGACCTTAAACTCCATCAGGAAAAAAAAAAGATCAGATTTAACAAACAGTACTGCAAAAACACACACAGGACAGCTATGCCTATAAACAGGCTTGGGGAAAATGAAATGAAAATCAAGATCACAAAGCACTGGAGAAACCGTTGGTGACTCTTAAAAGCAACAACAGCATCGCTAAGTGGGTGCCAACGCTCAGCTGTTTTGTAAAAGTTATGACCAATGTTTTTGTGGCTAACGTTAAAGATTTAGTGGAATTTCAAAGTTTAAAAAATGGGGATAAATAACAAGATTAATTGAATAGCGGTCAGCACCTTTAGATTTAGTTTATACAACACATGTATGTTACAGGTCTTATTTAGTATAGTGGCATACAGTTCTTTATCACCCAATGTCACTGCAATGAATCTAATCAATCCAGTCTTTACTGCAATCTTTCCAAATTATTTCACATTGATGGTCTTTTTTTTATAACTGCTTAAAACACTTTAAAATAATGAATTCTTTTGAAGAACTCTAGTAATTACGCGTATTGTTCCATTGTAAATATTAAATCACAGGAAAGGTGGTTTTAAAACAAAAACAAAACAAAACAGGAGCTGAGTTCAAGCTGTGACGTTATCAAACATGCTGGTGGTTCCAATTGTAGAATGATCGCGCTGCGTCCTCCCATCCTCGGGAAGTCCGGACTCCTGTGTGAAATTTCCAAGTATGAACTGGTGTACTTGAGCATTGAGAAACAGCCAGGGTTAATGAACTACTTGATAAGTTTTGTTTCTACAGCAAAAAATAAAGATAGAATGAAGTAAACAGTTTGGCAACTGTGGATTTATATGTGTAGTGCACTTAGATTGTCATAAGTGTTAAAAAACAACCATATGAACAAAAGGTGTGATAAACTGTCATTAAATAGGCAAAAATGGATAGTGAATTTACAGAAAAAAAGATTACTGAAGGTTCAGTACTGTACAATGTAAATCAGTGATAGAGCTGTAAAACTCCACATGTATAAAATTAATTTTGCAAATGATGGCAGGATTCCACACTTAGCTGTTTTTTTTAATTAAAATTAGCAATGCAAAAAAAAAAAAAAGATTGAAAAAAATCCTAGATGAAATAATTAAGTTATTGCATTTACAAGATTTTCAGAAAACTTGACCTCTGACCTTTAGTTTGAGGTCATGTTGCCGCAATTTGAACGTGTCTGAGATTTTTAGTAGACGCATCTGTGGTGTGAATTTGAACATCCTCAGTCACATCGTTCGAGTTATGGCAAAATTAATGTTAACGTTTTTGTGGAACAGACACTAACACTGCTGACACCAAGGCTATGACAATAGCTTGACTTTTTCTTCAAAACGGCAGAGCTAAAAAAAAAAAAAAAAAAAAAAAATAATAATAAGACACAAATTAAGAAGGGGGTGTGTGGTTTCTACACAGTTTGGGTGGCTTTCTGCATTCTGCTGCAGGGCAGTGCACGCCTGTTCTGATCCAGCTCATTAACTCCTAAGTAAGGGCATTTAGTCACATTTCCTATTGAATAGAATGTGGACGCAAGTATCCTATAGAGACTCACACCAGCGTATACCAACTAAAAGCACAGAATGTTCTCTTAACATGGACATTTAAGCACAAGTAATTGGGATTCAGAGTGAAAACTAGATCACGACGAGGAATGCGTGACTGATGTAGAGCAGCACGATTGCTTGAATGACTGAATTGACATGTTTAACATGCGGATTATGTTTCTGTCTGATGAAGTGTGTAAAAATTAAATGTGACAAGTATGTGTGAAATGCTCAAAATCTGAGTTACATAAAGACAGGTATGGCTCAGCGCCACTCAGACAAACCAGAATTACAGGCAGCACAAATAACAATGGCTTAAAAACCAGCTGATGAGCTCAACATTGTCATTAAAAATCTGATACCTTAATATCGCATTAGTTTGCTGCATCTACTATTTTACTGCATCTACTTTGCCTGTGAGACAACAGACAGACATGAGAGATGAAAGGAGAGGGTTTTTGGGGGGGGTGGGGGTGTCTTTCCCAGAGGAAAGTGCTCAATTTCCTCCATCAGACTGTCTGGCACGTTGGTGTTTGATTTGTTTGTTTTTTTCAGCCGGGCCAGTGCCCTTCTGTTCTTTAACCCAAAGAGCTGACCTACTCTAAACTCTGTAAACTGGGGCTACTAATAAATAGCAAACAAATCACACACATCTGTGATTTGCACAATGGGTTCCCTTTCAGAAAGTAAATCCTGTGTTCTCCTTGGCACATTTCTTTTCAAAATTTGGCTCAGCGAGTGACATGGGCATTTGAGAAATGCTCTTCAAAACACTCGTGTCCACAGATGTGAGCGCAAGATCATTCAGCATCCATCAGCAAGAGTGTGTTTTGTAACTACTAGACATCAGCTGCTGTACAACAGCCCCCGAGACCCTGACTGGCTTTAAATCAGCCAACTCACATCTGCTGCTTTGATTATCAAAACAGTTGCAGGGTCAAATGGGGAAACCAAGGATCATAATTCATATCCCTAATAACTCAGGGATATGAGTATAACATCTAAAACAGAGGATAAACAAACTTTTAAGTACAGAGGAAGTTTATTAATTTAACCAAAAGAGAGAGAAGAGCAAGCCAAGGGGGCGGGAAAAAAAAAAAAAAGAAAGAAAGAAAGAAAGAAAGAAAGAAAACAACATCCACCTCCCTGATGACTAGACGAGATCTCCCTGCCATCTGATAGCAGAGGAAACTCTGGTCCATTGTGTGTGTCCGATTAATATTGGGAGTGATGAAGCTTTCGGAAGCGGTCACACCCAGGAGCTCGCAAGGAGATGAAAAGAATCGTGTAACCAAAAGGAGGCCAACAAATTTACAAAGACCAAGCTTCTGGAAAACATGAGCGAGTTAGAACCTCTGGTGTGTGCATTTTAACCTCTAAATCAGCCAAGAGGTCTACAGAGTTAATGTGAGCGTGGGTTTGTGCAACAGCTCCTGCTCAGAAAGGAAGTCGGATCTCTCCAAGGAAGATACTTGAAAGGAAGGAAGGAAGGAAGGAAGGAAAGAAGGCAGGGAAGTTTTAACCACCAGCAACGCCTCTCATGGACATCCAATCATAACAACAACAACAGCGCTGACACCAAACTGCAGCAGCCCAAAAACACATGGACTGTGTGTTCAACCCAAAAACCTTGGTTACAGTAATTAGCAATGACAGAATATCACGTAGCCATCTCTGTAAATACCCGTTCGTCATTATCAGAAGGGAAAAAAAACAGTGTTATCTGAGTGTAATGGCAGCGAGGTGGCAGCGTTGGGTATAATACAGCAGCAAAGTCACATGCTTCTGTGTGGCGATCACAACAGAGGACCAGACTGGAGAGGAGAGGATTGGGCAATCAGAGGAGGGGGAAGCCTGAAGACAAAGAAAGGCAGTAAATGTTATGGAAATTCCTGGACAAAGCCACTCATGTTTTGCTACCTGAGAACATTGCAGAGATGACAATTAAGCCACAGCAAAGCTCTGCCCTTTTCCTGTCTTGTGTCTGAGTGGCTCGGTAAGACTGTGTGCATGTGTCACTCAGCAGACAAACACTGACACAGGGAAACCAACTACTAAGTGTAAATACAGATTGATGCCCCCCTTTTCTATTCAGCATCCTCACCAACACATGGCTCCGAACAAAAAGCACCCCTGACGTCCACAGATGGCACATCAATGAAAAAAGAAGGAAGTGAGCAGAGGCAGCTGCCACCAGTATAAGAAGAGGGAAATAAAAAGAGATGGACAGAAAGGATACACAGGAAAGGTCAAATCAATAGATGTCACGGAACAGCAAAGACAGATGACTAATGTTAAGATTTTCCTCCACAGACTATACATTAAAGGATGAGCTGTGGTGAGACTCATCTTAGACTAATCTCATGTTTTCATTGAGCAGATGAGTTCAGCAGGTGACAACACTACAAAGAAAGTGTCTCTATTCATCTCCACACCAAGGGATTCAGGTGTAAACAAGCCTCTGATTGGCTGTAAGCAGGGGAGGATCTGGCTCCCACCTGGGCAGATGCACTTATGCAGTGACATCATCTCTCCTAGTGGGGGATGGGAGGGTTGCCGCTGCAATAAGCACATCTGTCTGCAACACAAAAGACTTCCACAACAGTTTTTTTTTTTTTTTTTTGGGGGGGGGGGGAGGTTACAAAAAAGAAAACCCACAATGCAACCAAGACTTATAACAAGCAGAAGAGCTTTAGTGCTACTAAAAGGGAGGTGAGTTCTTTTTTGGCACACAACCTCTAAATGCTGTCTCGGAACACACTGGAGTCAGCACTCTGCAGCATCCCTGCTTTCTCTGGAGCCACAGTTTCCACCCTCTTATTGTCTCATAATCAATGTTTGTGTGCAACTCCTACATCTGAACGTGACTATGTGATTTCAAGGTGTGAAATAAACCATCTTAACGAAGCTGCATTTATGGAGGCTACTTTTTTCTCGTTTTCCCTCTTCTTTGGTAACTGTGACATGTCAGATGGTAGTTAACTGAAACAAATAAGGGGGCACGGCTTCCAGAGGCACTGCAGCACAGAGGCAATTATGCAGCTATGCAGGCAAGTGACTGCATTTTTTTTTTTTAACTGAACACACAAAAAAGATGTCTTACCTACTGATCACCATCTTCTCTGTTCAATTAGACAAAACCAGACCCCAGCCCTCCCTTTTCACCACTGCCTTGGACAAACTTGATAAACAGGAAGTGAGACGCCAAGGCACTTCCTCTCTCTCCTCAAATGGGCCTGCTGTTGCCAGAGGCTAAACAGAGAAGACATTGGCTGCTTCAACAACTACCCGCCACCTTTACAGCCCGTACAAAGCTTCCAGACACGTTTCGGTAGTGAATTTTGTCTCACCCCTTTCCTGCCACCTGACCAACCTAGAAACTGAGCCAACACAATGAAGCCATTATCCACTTGCCAATTGGGCCACCATGCAGCTGTAACAAATTTTTCCATGCCTACAGGGGACCTGCTGCCACACACAAACATTTTCAGGTGATATTTGTCTAAACAGCTCTGACTTGTAACCTTGTTATTGTTTCAACACTAAAGTTGGATAAGGTTGTTTCTGTAACAAAAAAAAAAACCCCTGCAAAGCGGTCCAGTGCTTTTTGATTTAAGCATGTGTGCTGCTGACCGAGACAATCTCAATGCGGAGGTGAGGTTAGTGCAAGGCCATCTCTTTGTACTCCTCCTGAGCCAGCAGAACTGGGCTGCTTCTGAAAACACACACGCACGCACGCACGCACGGTTATGCAACTGGCCTCGTGTGTGAGGTCTGCCCTCTGCAGTGACTAGAGGGCAGGTGAAAGTAAAGTGAAGACTGGCAGAGGCTTAAAATGAGCAAATCAAAAGGCAGGTATCTGTTCTCAAAAGTCTGAACTTTGAGGAGACATTTTTTTCTTTTTTTTGGATTAACTTCCCCAGTGTCTAATGACACCTGACCTGTGCTCACCTGTGACTGCCTACATTAATTTTTAGATGCAAAAACAAGCTGTAACTCTGCATCACATCAGGAATTGCAAATTATTTTGGCAAAAATTTCTTTCCACATTAAGATGCTGGGTGACAAGAAAATCTACTGGGCATGTGCAGAGGCCAGCCTCAAAAACCAATGAAAGACAAACAGGGAAACAAAATACGCCTTTTCCTAGTTGTGCAGTGGGTGCCTGTCTGTTAAATTAATTCCTTATTGCAGGTCAAAACTCCAACAAAATTCTCAGTACACAGAACAACTTCGTGACCTTCATCTGAGTCATCAGGGCCATAAACTGGTCTACCAATAAACACAATAATCTACATATCAAGTGTTGCTGGAGTTTTGACCTGTTCAGATTATTTCCTCTCATCCTGGGATATTGGACGTAGGTGATGCTGTGCTATAAACCTCTACTCTGCTTCTAATGCACTGATTATTCCCAGTAGATTACAGCAACTTCAGTGAGACAGACTTGAGTCATGGTTTTGTCACTAAAGAACCAGTCTGGAGGGAAGACAAAGCTGGCAACGCCTTGCTGTTGATGCTTTTTTTTTTTCTCCTCCTTCAACTGAGGTCAATAAACAATCTGACAGTTATTAAACACACCTCATTTTCCTTCACGCATTACAAGATCAAGCTAGTATTTACTAGGGTTTAATATTTTTCCCGAAAATGACATGAATCAAATCCCGGGAAATGACGAGCCATTTCCCGGGAATCCCGGGAAAAAGTTTATTTATTTTTTTATTTTAATTAGGCCTTCTGTAGCCTGTGTCAGCCTTAACCTATTCTGATATTGTAGAGGTAGCTTTCCAGCTATGTCCTGTTATGCCCAGTAGGGGGCAACGTCGGCTTGATTAATGCAATAAAACCTACATCTGGACATTGGAGTGCTCGAGCTATGCGGTGTTGTATCGTTCCTCAACACTCCCTTAACAAATATAATTCAAATATTCCTCCATTGTACATGGAATTATACCAAGATATTTTACAATTGCTGGTGCAAAACAATACGGTTCATCTCCACAGCATTGATAAAGGCTCAGCCACGCTGTCGTGGCGACATCTGTTGTGCTATATCTCCACCAGTGGAACGCTGTAATAGTCATTGAAAAGTTAACTACCGTACTACACTATAATATGACATAACACAGGGCCTTGAGTAATGCTCCACGACTTGGTCATTGCCATTCTGGCAACAGCAAATTTATAACACCGTGTCTGAGGGTTAAAGTAGGTTCGCTGTGAATCGTCTATTGAAAAACTGGCCAATCCTTATAGCCTAAAAAATATACATTTTACTCAACTCCATTTTAAAAGCGAAATATGTTAAAGCAATCTATTTCATGATAATTTCTTCACACATTAGGCCCGTATCCTAATTCATGATTGTTAGTAAGCGGCTGCAAACGAGGAAAAGAAACACTCGAAGTTAAACAGATATTTCTTTATTGTTCAGGGCAGGCATATTTTATAGGCTATATAATGCAATATAACAATATATAATAATATAGAATTATATAATACAAAATACCTTAGGGTAAACACATTGCCTACGATTTCAACAAATTAAAGAGGAAAAAAGTACAACTGTGTAATACCTCTATTAAAACGCTTGAGATGAAGGCTGAAGCCTTAAACGGAGGCTGAACGTGCCTGAAATGAAGAGAAATGCTTTTCGCATTAAACGAACCCTTCTCTCAATATTTCCTTAAATTTAACTTTCTGAAGCTTTCTTTTCTTTCTGAAAGTCAAATCGACGCGCGCGACTTTTTTCCCGGTTTCCCGTCTAACGTTTCCCGGGAAACGGGAAATGGTTCTGATCGCATTTCCCGGGAATCCCGGATCCCGGGATTAAACTCTAGTATTTACAACCTAACACACTTATACATCCCTTTGGGAAAATCTCAGTTCTAAGGGAGAAAAATAAAGTAGTGTTTTAAGGCAAGATAAAGATCCATTTACAAATTCACCAAGTTTAACAAGGACACGGTCTGACTGCAGCCATTTGCTTTTTTAGAGACAATCAGGGAGTGTCTAATACAGAATTACGAGGATTAAGATTTGCTGAACCATACTGGTTGGCTTTAAACTGTATGCTTCATTTATTTGGGTGGAGTAGTTTATGACAAACACTAGTTGGGTTAGAAGGACAACAGAAAAAAAAAAAAAAAAAAGTGATTATACAGAATCAATATCCATATTTTCCTAGACCTCTTTCCTGCAAAACTATCTTTAGCAGACCAAACCCTACATCTAAAATTTAGGGGGTGATCTTACTGTTTGACTTGATATCTAAGCATTTTTCCCCAAGTCAGAATGACAAATCTGGTCTACTGTGCAGCACAAAGTCACGGGAATAATGCCATATGGTGTCTCCAGGCACGGAATAGGTAATGGGTTTCATAACATTTCTAGGCACCATTTATTTCAACAAACTTTCCTGAAAAATTTGAGCATTTCAGACCAATCTGAGTGATCAGCAGCTGGATAATAAGGGAACCCGCTGGTCTGAGGGGAAGGAGCGCCGGGCTTGTTGGTGGAGAATGGTGTTCTTGTTGAGCTCAGCTCTGTGACAGCAGTCCGGCCTGCCAAAGACAGCCTAATGAGAGACACATGGCAGCCAGTATGGTCTGCTCTGCTAGTACGACTCACAGCATGCTGATACACTCGCAGCTATTGTTCCACACCGCACATTATAAAACTAACCAAGTGACCCACTGCAAGCAAACATACACCAGCTTTGTCATGTGCTGGAGCCTTTCAGTCTGAATGCACCCACTTTCCAGTAACACATCAGCAATACATCTCGCGGGTAGAGAAACGCTAAACCACAAAACCAAGCCAAAAATGACTTTTTTTTTTTTCTTTGTATCATGGAGTAATTGTGTATAGAGAACTGACAACCACATCTTTGACATTTAAAAACTGAATGAAACCCTGACCCTGAATTCAACTCCAACTGCAGTAGTTGCCTCGGGAGTGTTGTGTTGGAGGAGACCCTGGAAAATCGATTCTGTGAATTTGTGGGTGCACAGAGTGCGTGTGTGCATGAGAATGTGTTTCCATGTTACACCACAGAGATCTCAGTGAAGGGATCCTTAGATAACCATCAACGAGACTGAAAGACTACGACGACTACAACAACCGACAAAGCTCGGCTACTTTATTTCAGCTATTTAATCAAAACTAATCAGGACAGTCACACTAAGCAAGAACAGTAACTATTTCCGGCTCCCTTGGTTAGGCAGACATAAAACATAGTGGCGTGACTGTAGACACGACCCTTTCCTCTTGCTATCTTTAATATATTGTTGACAAGTTGCTGCTTTCAATTTAAAAATATATTAGCATACAGTGAGTTACATGCATGCGATCAGACGATATGCTCCAAGTAATGCCTTTTAAGTTCATTTTCAACTATATTATCCTTCCATTCCACAAACTAAAGTATAATATTACAATGTTGCAAAATGGCTACATGTATCAAAAGCTAACCTAAATAAATTTTGGTTAGAGACTGTAGAAACTGTAATATCAAACACTGGCTTTTGGACTATTGCTCCAAAAGGCAGTGTTTGATATCACTTTAAGCTCCGAGTTTGTCATCCATTCTTCACCAACTTCTTTTTTTGGAGATATAAATGACTTATGCATGGGTGGATCAGACTGAGAACCCGAGGACACTGTGGTAGTCAATAAAGCACTTGCTGCTTTATCATCTATTGAGGGACATCTGTAACAAACAATTAAGACAAAGTTATCTGGGAAATATTTTGCAAGGTAATATATCAAGTAAACAGCAGGTTCATTTTCCCATAAACTTCTATACCACCAGATTCTGCTCCGTGCTGGCCATTAGGTGCTTCCATATTTCAAAGCTGGAAGCTTTAAATACAGAATAAGATCTTTCCTCTCTCTCTGGTTTTGCTTATGTATAAAAATCACTGCTACTCACTGTACAAAAATATAAGACAAAGGCCAAGAAATTAAAGCCAAGTCCATTTTATTTTACTTACGTCACAACAACAGACTTTTCACATTGCTTTGTTTTAAAGGAGATGATCAACATTAGAGTTGACAGTGATTGTTGCAGTGCTGGCAGGCATTTTCTATTTCACACAATGCTACCGTTGAAAGCTTAAACACCGGAGCCCAGGGGACAGAGGGCTGGCTCGAGCCGAGGTCAACGAGGACCCGTTCCGATGGGTGTGCCTCCGAAAACACACATCAATCAAGGCATATAACGTCACTCCCAAGACATCTGATTGGCTGATGAAGAACTCAAAGGAAGGGAAGTGCTAAAAATAGACCTGAGAGCCCATTTTGGCTTAATGAGCCCAAGAGGCATCAGGCTCAAGTCCCACCCCTACTTTCATCATGACTAGGGGAGAAAAGAAGTTAAATACTTCTGGCATAAGCCCTGCCTTTACCAGGCTTCTGTGTGCATTTCACCAACAGCATTTAACACATGTGGAGCTTTACATTTACATTACACACACACATAAACGGCGGGCTGTTGTTCATGCTAAAAGTAGCAGTGAAGTGTAAACAAAGTTCCGAACCCCACTGGGGCCTAATCGAATCCAGCTGTGGTGGATGTGTTAAAGCTACAATTTTGCCCTCACCATCAAAATGGTCCTTTAAAACTAGAAAGCTATATTTAGACTTTATACAGCAGTTAAGGCACGCTTAGGCTGGCTAACCCTCCAACCACAAGAGAGGAGAACCAGATCCTTTCTGCTCCAACTGCCAAAGAGGCTATATCATCTTAGCCGTTCTCTCAAGCACAATAACCAGCTATGTGCATGCCAGTAAGTCAGTCAGATTTTAAAACTAAAGCGCTGCAAAGCATGGTAGCTGTGCTAGGTCTGTCTGTAGGGAAACAAATGGGTAAGTTTACTTTTTTAAAGAGCAAAGTCTGTTAAGTCCAGTGCTCTGCAAACAACAGGGGGAAGAAGAAAAAAAAACAAAAAAAAAAAACTCATCCCTGTCCCTTTATGAGGGAACACTATGTCCAAACAAACAGTGCTGCGCAGCCAAAGGGGCACACAGCAGGATGAGAGGGGAAGTTGGGTAAATATGACTGACTAGCTGCCTTTTGGCTGCATTACATTTTATTCCAGCCAGTCCTAACCTACCCTCCAAACAAACCCTGTAAACTCTGTAAGCAGCAAAGTCTAGCACGCCTCTTTGGTCAGCTATATAAGAGGCTGGCTATGAGCCATCAATGTCCCCTTGTCTGCAACTCTTTCCTTCCCTCTTCTTGCCCTCCCACAATGCAAGATACACTCTGTGTCTGACTACAGCAGAATCGCTGCCTGCTACAGCAGCAGTGTCCTCAAATGTCTCCCCCCAAACCGCAGCACAATAACAGAGCGGGCAGGAGAGGAAACGGGAGGATGGATCAGACGGAGAAGTTAAAGTCTGAATTTAACTTAAAGACTACTAAAAATTATACTGTCAACAACAACCATCAAGAGCAAAGAGAAATGAAAGGTCAAGAAATAGTACATAAACTCTACCTATAGAAGAAGCAGTCACAGCACACCAGTACCCCCATCCAGTAGGTGATCGAGCACAGCCAAGGTGACGATGCTCCGAACCACAGCACCCTGTTCTCCGTTTCACCTCCCCGTCTTTACTCCTTATCTTGAAACTTGGCTACAGGTGCACCAGGAAAACGGCTCCCAGCTCCAACTTAGCACTGTGTGTAATCATACGGCTGCTCAAACGACCTTCAACTTTAAATGCAGATCACACAAGATGGACTGACAGGCAAAGACAGCTTAAAACAAACGACTATTCACAAAACCAGATGCACGTCTTTGAGCACGTTTCTCTTTCTCTCCTGTCCAACTACTGCAACTGCCTGCTTCACTTTCACACTCTTGCGCTCTTGCTCTCTCTCTCTCTCTCTCACTTGCTGGCTCACACTTGAAAGGCGGGAAGATTAGCTTGGCAAACAGAGTCCCATAAACAAACTGCTGACTGCTGGGCAGTACACTGTGGACTGTAGGGGAGAAAGAAAAGGAGGGACAGGGACACAGGGGGTGGAGAACAATCCCTGGGAGGCAATGATCTTGACAATCTGTATACATCCTAAACAAGGGCTAAACATCCTATCTCCACCCATCGCAGAGCAAACATGCACCGTCTGCTAAATCTACATCTGACTCAAATCCTATCAAACCTCTGCAGAAAGTTGAGTTCAGCCAGCTGACAAAGTCATCCTTTTTTCACCATCATTAACTTGGAGCTATAACCCCACAAAGATAACTGTCAATTCATGTGTTAATATTGAGGAGGGACTGTACACGTGAATGAACATGTAGCACAAGGACAGCGCTTTATGCACGTATAACTGCCCGTGGCTATTCATTCACATAAATGATGCATAGGTACAGTAAGGGAGGGGCTGGCGCAGAGGCAAGCCCCCAGGAAGTGAGCCAATCAATGCAGAATACTCTAGTTATGATGCAGGCAAATAAGGAGAAGGACACAGGAGTGGATTACAGGCCTTGCTATCCCTCTCTACCACACATCCTTCATAAAATAAAAGCAATTCCTCTTTTTGATCTCCATCATTCACTTCCTCACAGATCAAAACACACACAAACACTTTAAAAGACTGCAGAGAGCAGATCAATTGACTGCTGCTTTAATCGAAGGCTGCAGACACTGCCGGACTCGACAGACAAACACAGGATTAACTGAGCATGACGAAGGCAGCCTATGCTGCTGAATACTGACGCTTCAGTGTCAAAGAGACCAACTTCACTCTGCTGTTCAGTGAAAACAAATCACTGCAGCCTGCCAAGAAAAAGACAGAGATAGCAGAGCCAGGAGACAGTCACCTTCAGAAGATGGTAGTTATGCAACCACAGCAGGGGGATGGCTTTGCTCTTATTCTGACTTTTCAAAGAAGCTCTGAACTGCGAGATGGATGTGAAAAGTAAGCAGTGATGGTAGATATTCTCGCCTAACCTATTCTTACCCTGCTGCGCACAACTTTTTGCGATAAAAGGTGACAAAGAAGCACCGCAGCAGCAATGACGTCACCTCTTCTCCAACACCAACAACCACCTCCTCATCTTCTTCCGCTCCCTGGAGACACGTCACCAGGAGTTTCATCTTAAGGCCTCCTCTATCTTAGCTTTGTAACCCTTTCCCTCTCACCTGCATCCATGCAGATGTGAAAGCATAGTTGGAGCATGACTACATCACTCATACACACACACACACACACACACACACACACATATATATATAGATAAAGGGGGGGAGGCTGAAACACACTTTTACTGCACACACTTCCTAAGTGAAAACAGAAAGGTGGGAGGGGTGGGATGGAGCCATATGCAGTGATAATATTCTTGCGTTCTTGACTGCATGATGAATTGGGTGTTGGCACTCATTAGCTCCTTTTGCTTCCAAGCACCTGAGAGTCAGGATGTGGTGTGTGTGTGTGTGTGTGTGTGTGAAACATGGTGCAGAACCATGCATCTTATAACAAGGCAAAGGGGAAAAGGAGTGGCACAGGAAAAGATGAAGAAATGAAACTGCCATTAATTCAACTGTCACTTTCAACAATACGACCAACTTCTTGCAGGTCTGAATCTGTGTATGTTTTTGCCAAATAATTCAAGCAAACAATAAAAGCAAGACATCCGGAGTAACGGCTGCATGAGCTGTACGTGACTCATTTAGAGCAAAGCGGAAAAAACTATTTTTTTTTGTAGAAACGTGCAACCTGAACTGATAACTATGAGGCAAGAGAAAGAGCCACAGTGAACCACCGAGCAGGGGAAAGACCTGACTCGTGATCAGGTTTTGAAACACTGGGATATGAATGGAGGCTGTTGCAATCATGTCAAGGCAGGGGCAGAGGTACATCATTCATGCCACAAAGTTGCTAGGTGATGGAACCTCCAAGAAAGGATATTCCTGTGAAGGGAAAAGGAAGGAGGAGGGTAAAGAAGGAGAGAGGGTGAAAACAGTTTGCTCTTTTCCTAAGTGAAAAGATGGGAAACAAAAGAAAGAGCCCAACCCCTGAAAAAAGCAGGAACGACAGGTTTCTCCCGATCCAGCCACCCAAACTTGAATTACACGTGGGTACCATGTTGGTAAAAGGGCACCAACGGTTAAAGGAACTGACTGACAGATTTATCAATCTCTGATATCTAGTGCTCGAAAGGGCAATTAAATTGGAGCCTGTCATTAAAACGGAAAAAAATGTTTCATATTGTTTAAGTGCATTATAAATAAGTGCAAAGTTTCCAATATCTATGCATGCCAATAAAGACCCAGCATTCAAAGACTACACTGCAGCTAATACGAGAGCAATATCGCTAATGTTGCAGTCAAAAAGTAGCCAAACTCTGTGTTAGCAACACGGAGCATTATTATAGTATATTAAAGAAATGCCATAAAGACACCGAAGTCCTTTGAGAGAAAGTGAACTGATTTATGAGCTAAGGATACGACAAAACGGCTCCCTCCTCCTCCTCTCCATACAGATACTCGCTGCCAGCATTACACCACACTCTTACCTATTTAACGTATAGGACCCGTTCCTTTTGAATCTCATCCTGGATGACAGGAAGCGGATAAAGAAATCCAGAATTGGTGGCGTTTCGGTTTTCTTATTGTCGCACCTCGAAACAAACGAACCCTGCCGCGTCTTCCTCCAGACCGCTGCAGAACAAATAAACGCCCTTTTTTTTTTTTTTTTTTGCAGACCTCTGCCTCTCTCACTCCTCCACAACTGTTCTTTATTCTACCGTTTCTCTCCACAGTCCTCTACCCTCCTCTGCTCCTTCTCCTCCTTTTCTTCTTCTTCCTCCTCCTCCTCTGGTTCCCCACTCGATTTAGTTTCCGTGCAGGGGGCAGGGTTAACGAGTCTTCATACTGCAGGAGTTGCGATTAAAACAAAGCCAGAGCTCGTACCGGTGACATGTGGTCGGTGTAAGTTGGAAAAAAAAAAACTAATGATATTAACACATAGTCTGGTTGAGACTGGCCGGCTTTGTGTTCACAGCCTCGCTGACGCAAACCACCGCGTTTTACTCCACAGGAAAAAAAAAAGAGAGAAAAAAAAGAAGGTAACTTAAAGCCCTTCTTTCAATATTCCCACATCTACATCCCTCATCCGCCTCCACTCCGCGGCATAAAACCGATATAAAGTGACCTCTAAACACAAGAAAACATTTGTTTTTAAAGCAAACAGTCCCTTTATGAAAAATGATTATCGATGCGAGCCAGTTTTCTTCTCTCCGTACACGGGAGGATCTCATGTTTCAACCGCGTTTCCTATCAGAGGTACTAAAAATACGCATTTATAGTCTTCCATATGGGCTGAACGCAAACCAGACGCCACCACCCCAACACGGCTCTTGTTAGCGACTGAAGGGTGAGACAGATTTGAGGCTAAGAATAGGGCTGGGGATCTATAATGCCATTTAAATCCAAAGTAGTCCTTCCAAGTGTATCGGTCTCTTTCTAACGCACATTTACTCACTTTACATTTAATAAAGCAGGAAGACCTTAAACTCCAGGAGGATAATTCAGGCTCTTGTTTTGGTAAATTACAGGCATATAATCACTGGATTAAGAGGTTAAGAGGATGTGGTTTAATAAAGGAAAATTATGGTAATCACAACTGATTACATGGTTAGTTGGTTGATGTTGGTTGTAATCATGATTTGAAAAAAAGAAAGAAAAAGGAACCAAGAATCTCTTGACCTCACACCAGGTAGTGCTGAGCACAATGATCAAGTAAGAGCAATCATCCCTGACTTGCTAATGAGTACTCCTCCCCCCAGCACTTTCCTCAGAAATGTAAATGAAATGAGTTGCAGGACAATTTGAGCAGACACAGAGGTGAGACTGAAATGACCAGGACAATAACGCACCTCCAGCTACCCCCAAGTGTGTAGGCAGTTCCAGCAGGAAGAAAGCTCACTCACCTGCCTGATAATCTTGACACCATCTGATAATCTGTGTGCACCGACTACAACCAAAGGTGAAGCAAAGCCTTTATTTTGTCAAGTTTAGATTTTTATGGATTAAAAAAAAAAAAAAAAAAAAAAGTTAGTTGAGAGGACTTGGAGAAGTGAAAAGAGGAATGGAAGGAGTGAAAATCTGGCAGAGGGCCAGACCACAAGAAGCGAACAGAGGAGGTATGGTTTCCCTATATAGTGGACTAAGCTTTTGACAAAAGGAGGAAGACATGTAATGAAGGTTCAAAATCCAGGACAGCATTGTGTGCTGTATTAATTGAAAATCAGGCTTTTAGAAGTGTCTGTACTTTAAAAATAATCCAAGTTATTCAGCATTACATCATAAGAGTGCAGTGTAGCACGTGTGTGTGTGTGAGTGTGAGAGAGAGAGAGAGAGAGAGAGAGATTCCTCTGTGGCTGCAAAATACTCTGGGTTGGTTTCATAGCTCCAAGTTGTTTATTACAATAAGAGCAGCCTGGCACCAAAAGTGCTGATCAATCGCGCTGCTGCTCCATCAGTCACTGCAAAGTTGCACAACAGCTGCTGGAGGTAGAGCGGAGGAAGATGATAAGAGGAGGCAGGAGTATGAGAGAGAATATCAATCGCAACATCACGTCACGTGACTTTTAAAGGTGTGGGGCAGTGGGAGGAAAAGAGGGTAAACACTGCAGACCATCGATGCACAATTTAGCCTGAATTTTATTGACGTGCCCCCTCCCATTCAGTCTTCCTGCACCTTAACTGTCCATGATTTTATTGCTCTGCTTGCAGCCTCTTCATTAACTTAATTTGAGCTTTCTTCTGTTGCAAGTCTTATTTTTTTTCCTCCTCCTGGCATCACTTCTCTCCATCTAGGCCATCCCTCCCTACAATCTTATTCCTGTTGTGTAAGAATGATGTGAACTTTAAGTGTCTTCTCGCATACTAATGGTGTTAAAAGGTGCCACCCAAACACCAATGCCTTTTCTTGCTCCTTCTCTTTTTTTGTGTCCATGAAATGAAGCTTCTGAGGGTACAGAGGATGAAATAAAACACCCATAAACCTTCTCTGTCTATTTCTCTCCCACATTTTTAATGACAGGGAAGCTTCCAGAAAGCGGTCATCAGTGGCTGTGGTGCGGCTGTGGAATAGCCCTTCCCCTTCAACCCCCGCTCCTGCTCAGAAGCTTTCCAGGAGTACAGTGCTGGACCGCAATGCACACAACAGACACACACAGAGTATATCAAGGCTCCGGGAACTTGAGTGCATGTATGAGAGGCCAGCTTTAGAGAGCCTCCAAGTTCCCCCTGCACTGACAGAGGTGATTCTGACAGAACACACACACACCACTCTCTCTCTCTCTCTCACACACACACACACACACACACACACACACACACACACACACACACACACACACACACACACACACACACACTCTCCCTGCTTTAATGCCAAAAATGTCTTATGAAACCACTACCATGTTTGTGTTGTGCAATTTAATGTACATAGGGTTTTACTGCCAAGAACCAAGCACATGCTGTTTTTCTTTCTAACACAAGTGGGCACACTCTAAATATGTTTCCGCACACACAAACAAACACACACAGCACGGCACCATTGAGGTATATGTGAGCTGGGGCTGAGCCAAGCATAAAATGAAAGAGCCTATATATATATATATATATATATATATATATATATATATATATATATATATATATATATATATATATATATATATATATATATATATAGCCAGGCTGGGTGACGCCAGGAGACAGTCAGTCTGTGTGTGTGTGTGTGTCTGTCTTTCACGTCACAGCCTGAGAGAGAACTGCTTGTCCATGTTTTGGGGCTTCTGCCACCAAAATTTGTGGCACCACAATGCTGAGATAGCTTCGTGAGGGCACAGATGTGAAATAAGTTGAATGACAATAATGTTGATATTTTCTCAAATATCTCCTGCTCAGGATGGTGGGACTATGGTGCCACCTACTGTTATACAGAAATATTGCACTGCTCAAGTGAAAGACTCATATTCGGGGTGTAATGGGCCAAGGAACAGTCATGAGAGAAAGGCAGCAGGAAGGGCAGGAAAGCTGCAAGCAGAGGTGTAGGCCGCCACTGATGTCCTGTTGACTGGTATGCAGTCTGGTATCACTGGCATGTGAATAAAGACTTTACATTAGTGATAAGAGGAGAGGATAGATGAGGGAGGAAGGCTATGTTAAGCAGAGCTGGGCTCTCAGCGACCTGGTATTGTTGGTATGTGAAAGGCAGGACATTAGGACATGAATGACGGGAGACAATGAGAAGCAAAATCAGTGAAGAAGAGGTTTGTGAAAAACAAACAAAAAAAAACACCAAAAAGCAGTTTCATACCCACCGAGGGGGAACCCTTATAAACTACAGATTAGATGATGCAATGAAGACATGAACCACCCATGGGGGTGGGGGGGGTAGAAGAGCGTGCCTCAGCACAAATAAGCTTAGAACTAGTGATCTCAATCTGTTTCTGGCTGGTGGTGTACTGGTATTACTGGTTTATTACTGCAGCTGCTTGATACAGTCATGTGATACTGGACTGCACTAAGCCTGGTGCATGCTGGGAAAGCCTGCAAGCCATGATTATGCAACAAGATCTGATTTCATACCCACTGGATCGCTCCTCTCCGCTATCTCTGCTTGTACTTATATCTACATGTCTCCTACAACCAGAATGTCTTCAACATCACTTTTCCTTTTGTATTACTTCCTGCATTTCACCAGTCTTCAACACGCACGAGGCAGAGTATAATAGTAACATTATATGACTAAAAATCAATGACTGACTAAACAAAATGGCCTAACTCCTGACAAGTAATCATTTTTCACCCACAGGCCTGTTCTTGCCTGCTGAAGAGTCATGTAATTTGCAGATGTGCTGCCCTCTTGTGGTATAAAGACACCTTAAATCCACATTATATGGACATGATGTCTAAAACTACCAGTTCTTATTGTTGGTGGTTTACAAAGCAGAAAAGACAAAGTCCGTGAGCCACAGCTGCACCTTTCTTACTATTTGAGTTTGTGGAAAGAGAAAAATGGAGCCTGGCAAGCTGGTTGAACCAGGTAAGGGTGTGCTAGACAATAGGTGGAGAGGAGCACAGGTTCAAGCTGCAACATGTGAACTCACAAAAGACAAAACATAAAAGGTCCTTGTTAGGATTGTCTCACTAACATTTAAATAACTTTCAAGTTTGTTTTTTTTTAATCTCATAAGCTTCATCACAAAAGAGGTAGCCTTTTGTGCAGTCAAATCACATCCCATACCTTTCAAAGTCATTTTTAGTTATTTCAAGCACCACCAAGTGACACTGAGGTGTGGCTATTAAAAATCTGTGACCAGATCAAGACTGTGTGTGTGTGTGTGTGTGAGAGTGTAGTTTATTATTCTTCTGTGTGTGTGTTTTTTTCCAAGTTGACAACATGCTGCATATGATTGTTACAGTAAATATTAATGCCAATTGTGCCCCCTTATCAGTTACGTTGCAACAATGCATTTTATTTTCACTTCTGTACCTAAAACATATTGAACAGTAACTCCAACATCAATGTTCATACAAACGTTTTGTGTACCTAACACTGTACAAACTAATGGTGTGAACTACTGTACAGTGACTCCTTGTGACCAAACACTGAGCTTTCTGACACAAATGAGGCTGTGTCTGACTCAGACCCAAATTCCAGAATTAATGTGTTCAAGTCTCCAGACGCGTGGATGTGTGAAAATGCCACAGAAAGTGTTTGCTGAGCAAACGGAGCATCTCTAGTTTAGCCCGAAACAGCTTTAAGCTAATACCAAAAAAAAAAAAAAATCATCCTTGCCCAGGAAGCTAATCCTGACACTGGAAACACACAAAATCTGACAGTGCTGAAGTGTGCAGCCCACACCTGCCAGTGGTTATGCAACAGCTGGCATGTGCAGCAGTGTGTTTGTATGAAGACTAGCATTGTCCAGGTTGCAGCTACTCTGTAGTCTGTGGAGACTAGTGACCTAAGGCCTCTGAGCAAAACTGCTCACCTTTTAGCTGTTAGAGATTATATCCTGACAGATAGATAGATCTAATAAACCAGTACCAGTGAAAGTCTGACTGTAATGTAAAGCCAGACAAAGTAATAAAGCAAGGTCATCTGCTCTGAGCAACACAGAAGAGCCACAATGAAGAATTTATGTCTGTTATTAAAGTTTCTAGGGCAGCTAGGGTAAGGAAAAGGTCTAAAGACAACTTTAAGGAAAATCCACTTATGATAATTGTCATTGTTAATGCTTTGTATATATAAATTTCTTATCCTTCTTGTTTATTAGCTCTCAGGCATGATTATAACTGACAGTAAAAGGGACACGCTGACTAAGTGAGATAGAGGAGACAGAAAGACGGAAAAAGGCACGTGCGGTTAGAGATGCTGCTCACGTTGCCGCTTTATGATAAACGCACGGGAGTGAGAGACGCCAAGCCGGGGCCCGCGTGAGGGAAGCAGCACTTCCTGTGTTTGTGAATCTCGCTGTTTGCTTTCCCTTCAGCACAACAAGTGACAAGACTTCCTGCAAGCTCCTGCTCCAGACTCCGAGCGCTGACAGCGAGGCAGAACAATGAGGAGGAAAAGAGAGCAGGGGCAGTGGACGAGATAATGGTGGAACACACACACACATGCACGCACACACAGATCATGTGCAAACACAGGCAAGGATTGAGGTGTACGTGAGGACACACACCCTGATCAAACAAGCACACAAGCAGGCAGTGTGAACAACTGCAATGATGCCAAATACAACATGAAAAAGGAGAAGCAAAGGGACCAAAAAAAAAAAAAAAAAAAAAATGGTAAGCAAGACACAGAAATTATAACAAAAGAATTAAATCTGCCCGAAGAGGACCATAAGCTTATCAAAATCAAGACTGCAAAATGTTAGCTTCATTCATCAGTCAACACTAATCATGGTCTAATTCAGTCAGTGGAGTGGCTTCCACCTCACCAAGGTTACTCGATGAGGTAAAAACCCCCGGTGGTTATGAGAAATGTCCCATCTGTGTATACAGTACACAGCCCTGAGCGACACATGAACTCATCAGAGTGAACCAAACCCCTGACCTTCTATTCCTCTACGAGAAAAGGATGTGGGGAATGTCTCTTACTCTCCTCTTTCACACCCTGGTCAAACTGACATGTCACCAAAATTGAGAAGAGAAATAGCTTACAGAGCAGATATCCAGCACACAAGCGCTCCTACACATATAGCCTCTTCCAGAGCCATGGATGGAGCTTTTCTATCTGTTGCACCAGTCAAATTCCAGCTTTTGACGTAGAGTCAGGAAAGTCACAGTTGTGCTGCATCGAATGTGCTACAGGGAACTTGACAAACAAGAGCTATACTTTTGTCTATGTGTTACACTTTAAGGCTACAAACACGTAATTGTTGAAAAAAAATTTTTATTTTTTTTTTTCTCAAGTTTACCAGGTAGGAAAGTTACACAAATGGGAAAATGTGATCAAAATGCTTTCATTTTGAGTCTCTGTCCACTTGAAGATTGGTCCAAAAGCAAGCAAATCCTTACAGCCTAGTTTATGAAACAGCGTGTTTCCATAACAGCTGTGCCGTTACATGATAAGCGTCACCTCGTGATATCAATGATACAGCGACACCATGTGTTTACATTCTTTAACGACACAACAATGACACAAGCCTAGACAAGCCCAGGCATGTCTAAGTGTGAGAGCAGCCTGCCAGCCTCAGGTGATGATTTAGTTCACACACAAGAGCTACTTGTATAGTATGGAAGTGTTAACAGCTACAAAAAATCAGACCTCCAATAAGCACAATAAAACACACCATTGAGCACAAACAAGGCTATGAAGGGAGATACAAGGAAGTGTGTGACCAAAAACTAAAATGACTCAACCAAGAATTGCTGAAGCGCTCGTTAGTTGCATTCCGGATGACAGGAAGAGCAAATGGTGGATGGACGTTACTCATGTGGTTACAAAGCAGGGCGCTCAAGCAGCTGGTTAAAAAGGTCCACCCAAGATACAAGGTAGAAGGTAGAAAATTTTTTTTAACTTCAATTCTGTTATGTGACAGTACTGTGCAGGTTCCTGAAGAGTTACAAGGTTAAGTTACTTTAGTTATTGTTAATCTAAAGTGTTAAGAAGTTATGTTATACTTAAGATTTCCTGGGTAAACACTACCTAGGCTACATTTGTGCTTAGAAGGATGGAAAACGCCTCTCATTTTGTTTGCACTAATAAATGCTGCCACCTGCAAGCTAAAATCACCAATAAAATGCTGTCCAGGAATTTTTCCCCCTGCATCCTCATAAATATTAGCGCAAATTTCCTTTAAATATAACACCCAACCCTAGTGTCTGTGCAGCTTATAAATATCAACTGCTAACCTTACCTAATTTAGAACTCTACCCACATGTCCAAATATGGTAACTTATGCTTGCCTGCCCTCCCAACACACACACACACACACACACACACACACACACACACACACACACACACACACACACACACACACACACACACACAAATACCGTAACATTGAGGCCTCAAAATGCAAAGTCCAAAAACCAGTGATATATTTAACAGTTATCTTCCCATCCTTTATTGCCTCATATTCCTATTACAGCCGGGTACAAAGTAACTCATGATATAGTGCCATCACAATGCATTATCCTGTCTGTGATAACTTCAGAGACAGCAAGACAAAATATATTGCAAAGTAGTCATCTTCAATACTTGTCAGTTTTATTATAATGATTGTAGCATATGTATGTATATACACTATATTGCCAATCACCCATCCAAATGATTGAATTCAGGTGTTTCAATCACTTCCATGGCCACAGGTGTATAAAACCAAGCACCTAGGCATGCAGACTGCTTCTACAAACATTTGTGAAAGAGCGGGTCGCTCTCAGGAGCTCAGTGAATTCCAACGTGGTACTGCGATAGGATGCTACCTGTGCAACAAGTCCAGTTGTGAAATTTCCTTGCTACTAAATATTCCACAGTCAACTGTTAGTGGTATTACAACAAAGTGTAAGCAACTGGGAATGACAGCAACTCAGTCACAAAGTGGTAGGCCACGTAAAATAAATAAATATTAAAAAAAAAAAAAAAAAAATCAGAGAAGAGTCAGCAGATGCTTAGACACACAGTGCACACAACATTCTGCAGTCAATTGCTACAGACCTCCAGACTTCATGTGGCCTTCAGAGTAGCTCAAGAACAGTGTGTAGAGCGTTTCATACAGTGGGTTTCCATGGCCGAGCAGCTGCATCCAAGCCTTACATCACCAAGCGTAATGCAAAGCGTCAGATGCAGTAGTATAAAGCACGCTGCCACTGGACTCTAGAGCAGTGGAGACGTGTTCTCTGGAGTGATGAATAACTTCTCCGTCGTCTGGCAATCCGATGAATGAGTCTGGGGTTTGGTGGTTGTCTGACTGCATTGTTCCAAGTGTAAAGTTTAGAATTTTTAACAGAAATGTTTTGACGCGTGGTAGATATACCATCTATGTGAATGTGACTGAGCTAAAATACTGCACGGAAGAAAAAAAGAAAACACTGTCACTGTGAATGACAAGCACTAACTAGTTGCACAATGATTTTACAACACAGAACACTGTTAACCACCAAACAGCCAGTTACTGGTATTGATGCTTTACAGAGACACGGCATTCTTATGGGGAGGAAACGTGGATGAAAAAATGAAGAGCAGCACAGAAAGGATGAGGGAGAATAAAGATAAATGGCATAGAAAAGACAGGAGTTCAGGAGTCACTGGCATACTTCAGAGATCTCCCTCCATCACTCTTTATGTAGGTTAATCTCTTCCATCTCCCTGAGCTGACTGGCTCACTTAGCCTCTTTTAACCAGCTAACGGATGGTAATAAATCAGGAGCACACTCCTCTCACCTCTAATCTCTTGTAGCCTGCTCTGCTCCGCACACTCCCGATATATGACTCAGTCCACCCTGACTTCTAGTGGGAGGCAGTTACTGTTGGGAGTAGGGGTTAGACAGCAAGCAGAAAATCAGAAAGGATGAGACTGGAAGCAAGAAGAATAAAGAGCCAACTCAAACCTCCTGTTTCTCTGCTTTAGTCATTTAGAACTTTTCATCTTTGTTAAATATATTATTGTCTAGACCCTTGTCACATATTAGGGCAGAGTATTTTAGAAATTTCACACCTGTGGCAATTTTTTTTCTTTTCAGTTTGTAAAACTTGCTAAATACACAACTCGGTCTGTGGTTTTACAAAAGGGCTGAGATGATATACATATTTCTAATTGGTTAATCTGACTATAACTTTTTATGAATAGAAAAAAAAAAAAAGTTAGCCTCCCAAATTATGATTTAAAATGTTAAATTTGATGTTGACAGTTGGCTTCCTGGATTAAACTGGCAAAGTGAGCTACTCATCAAGCCCCTGTCCCCATACTCCTCATAATACCCTGTGCTCACAGCCAGTCTTCAGCACAGCAAACTTGTAACCTAGCTCCCTCTTCTAACAAGCTGTTGGCTCAGTGTTATCATTTATCACTCAGCTCAGAGACCACCTGGGATTAGAAAGGCTTTAAGAAAGGTCATGTTTAACAGGTCTACAGCTGGCAAACACCAGAGAAGATGAAGATCAGTGTTGTGACACTGTATGCAAGACCATGACTGTGTTATAATGAAGAGCAGTGTTTGTGTGGAGAGGATATGGAGAACAGTGCGTAGACAGAACATGTTCCCCAGCGTGGCTCTCTGTAAGCCCTCAGTTGATCAGACTTATCCGTATTTACACACTAACACTGCCTCAAGGGGATATCAGAGGGCTTATGGGGGGGTCAAATACTTTGTTGTGCATCTTGTGTTTCTTGTATTTTGTCCAGCTTTGAGCTTTTCAGCCCTGCTCCTGGGAGGCCCTGTCGGCAGCTCCCATACAGCGACCCCAACCCTTCAGCGGAAATCGGACGACCCTGAACATCAGCTCCCTCTCTGTTATCTCCCTTTGCCTTCATTCCAAGTCAAACTCTCCCCTCAAAAACATCTCCCTCCTCCGCATCCACATCCTTTTTTAGACGTGCGCTAACATATTCACAGCCTCACACACTCATGTTTAGCAGGCTGTCCACAACACAGCCTTGTTAGGTTTGTAGATGTGGGCATGTTGATTGTCCTAGAGGCAAAGAAAGTGATGCTGTGGAGATATACATCAATCAAGCATAATATGATGACCACTGACCGGTGAAGTGGGTAACACTGATTATCCTTTTATTGTGGCACCTGTTAGTGGGTGGGTATGGAAGCTTGTTTCTGGCACTATTTAAAAAAAAAAAGAAATTTGCATCTGTAACTTGAAATTTCAAACTAGCTCTGCCAATCAGGAAGCTCTGTGAAGCTACATCATTTCCTTGTTACCTGGAAGCAGGACACCGATTTCTTACCTTTTATGCAGATCTTAATCACTAGAAGGCATTCAAGGGTCAAAAACCTGATGACAATTTGTTCACGTTTGCAATACACTGCTAGCTAAGAAATATTGTCACTATCTGATTTTGAGTTGGCATCATCTGCTTCCAGGTAACAAGGAAATGACCTCTTTCACAGAGCTTCATGGTTCGCAGAGCTAACTTTCGAGTTGCGCAAGTCAAAATTTTAAGTTATGGATAGTAAAAAAATAAAATTCAGTGGCAGAAACAAGCTTCCAAAGGTGAGATATATTAGGGAGCAGGTGAACATTTTGTCCTCAAAGTTGATGTGTTAGAAGCAGGAAAAATGGGCAAGTGTAAAGATTTGAAAGAGAGCCAAATTTTAATGACTAGATGACTGAGTCAGAGCATCTCCAAAACTGCAGCTCTTGTGGGGTGTTCCTGGTCTGAAGTGTTCAGTATCAATCAAAAGTGCTCCAAGGAAAGAACAGTGGTGAACCAGCAACAAGGTCATAGGCTCATTGATACAATGCTGGTTCTGATAGAAAGGTGTCAGAATACACAGTGCATCACAATTTGTTGTGTATGGGGCTGCATGCAGACCAGTCAGAGTGCCCATGCTGACCCCTGTCATCTGCCAAAAAGCCAACAATGGGCATGTGAGCATCAGAACTGGACCACAGAGCAATGGAAGGTGGCCTGGTCTGATGAATCTCATAGATGGCTGGGTGCATGTGTGTCGCTTACCTGGGGAACTCCTGGCACCAGGATGCACTATGGGAAGGAGGTAAGCCGGCAGGGGCAGTGTAATACTTTGGGCAATGTTCTGCTGGGAAACCTTGGGTCCTGCCATCCATGCAGATTTTACTTTGAAACGTACCACCTATTGCTGCAGACCATGTACACTCTTTAATGGAAATGGTATGGGTGCCAATGCTCAGCTGTTTTGGATCCATATGTCTTTGGGTCCAAAGTGCTGTTACAGTAAAGTCAGTGAAAGAGTGTATGACATTTGATGGGTCTAGCTTGAACAGCATGACTATGGTGTGAATTTGAACATCCTAGGTCAGATTGTGCCAGAGTTATCCTTGTCACAAGATTTTCAGAAAATTTGACCTCTGACCTTTAGTTTGAGGTCAAGATCGCAGAGATTGAAACTCATATTTTTAGTAGATGTGTCTAGGGTGTGAATTTGAACATTCTAGTTCGCATTGTTCTTGTATTATGGCCAATGTTAACATTGGACGCCACTGCCACCAAGGCTATGATGATACCTTGACGTTTTCTTCAAAATAGCTGAGCTTAAAATGGTTCAGGAATGGTTTGAGGAACACAACGAGTTTGACTTAGCCTTGAAATTCCCCAGATTTCAATCCAATCGAGCATCTGTGGGATGTGCGGGACAAACAAATCCAATCCATAGGGACCCCACCTCAAAACTTACAGGACTTAAAGGTTCTGTTGCTAACATCTTGGCACCAGAGACCACAACACACCCTCAGTGGCCTAGAACAGTCCATGCCTCACTGGGTCAGGGCTGTTTTGGCAGCAAAAGGGGGAGCAACACAATATTAGGCAGGTGGTCATAATGTTATGTCTGATTGGTGTACATTATAAGCTCATTTAACTAAATCTGGAAGTCTAAATTGCTGCCGTTTGTATTTTCCATACTGATAGGCAGGACAGGTACAGCTGGATGACATTGGCTGGGTGTAGATGTGGCTGTTTTGCATCTATTACCCTGTGTGTTCTTGTTTAAAGATCATCCCACATCAGAGCAAGACTTCCCCTCCCTCCACATCGGTCCAAATGCCGTCTGATTCCTCCCTCACAAGTTAAAGACACGTACAGGCCACATGGGCAGATCAGAGCTGTACAGTGGGGCTGTCAGTGACACAAAACATATGGCTGCTGATGTTGGCCTGTCAGCATTTAAGTCTCTTCCATCATAGTCAACTTCCATCAACTTCTGTCTCTTCCCTCTTCTTCACTGATGCCAGCCAGCCAGCCAGCCAGCCAGCCAGCCAGCCAGCCAGCCAAACAAACACACACACACACACACACACACACACACACACACACACACACACACACACACACACACACACACACACACACACACACACACACACAACCAGTGACACTTATATTCACTGTTTCTTTCACAGGTCATGCAGCAAAGTCCATTTTTCATCTAGACATTTGTGTTATTTCATTTCCTGGTGCTTTAAAGTTGAGAAATTGTGCAGTGTTTACTGGTAAGCTGCATTTCCTTTACTCATTTATTGAAATGAGACTTTCATGATGGATACAAGACATGGGTGAGCCACAAAGTGAGATAGGCAAATGGAATAAGGAGCCAAACTGTTTCAAGTTACCATCTAACTGAGTTAAAAGAAATCACATCAGATCTGGGCAAAGTGGAGGAAACAAATCACAAATTAAGCCTTTGCACACCATTCAGTAAAGAGGCAATAAGGATACAGCACATATTTCATAATTTTCTACTTCCTGTCCAATGCTGCCAAACAGGAAATAATTTTTTTAAGGCAAGACTAGCTCTCTCACTTCCTTCTCTGAGTAAGACAGCTTCATATTCACATCTACCATGTTCCTATGAGAGCCCATATTAGTATCAACACATGACTACTCCCTCCTTTTCTCTTTTTTGTTCTTTATTCTCCTACCATGAGCTCCACTGCAACCCTTGTAATCCCATTTAGGGTGGGTATCTCTGGCACTGGAATGATCCATATCCTTCCTGTGCCAGGCATCATCATGCTCTCACACACAACACACATCTGCACACACCTTTACAGCCAGCGGGAAGGGGTGGATTGCTGATTAAAGGGATAAAGAAAATAGTGGGATGCTGAGGAAAGACGAAAGTGTTGGAGAAAGAACATGTGGCAGTGGAGGAGTACAGCCTTGAGATTATTCCCTGCTTTTAATGTGTGTGTGTGTACTCGGCTTGCTATGCCTGATGCAACACAGAGATCTCTAATCCAATTATAGTTGAAACCAGCCTAGCAGTCTAGCTTCAGCCACCAAGGACAAGCCTAGCTAGCTTACACCAACGCCAGCCCACCGGCTCTGCACAGATTTAGCAGCTCACCACTCAGCTGAAACCTCGCCCGAGGGTGCCGACCACATCTCTGTGAAAAATAAATAAAAATAAAAATTCAAGTCGTCCTCCTCCAAGATAAATTAAGCTTGACTGGCTGACTGAGAACCTAGCGTTCTGCTGCAGAAACACACAAATCTTGGTTTGCAAGGTTTTGGGAATCAAACAGTAAGTGAAAAATCCAAAGAAGAAATGCTATGCATTTGGTATTATCAATCCCTCTGTTGGGAGATCTCCCTATTTCTGACCTGCACAAAGCTTCAAACTGCATTTTCTCTCTCTGTCACCAGCAGCTCGGCCCCTGCTGCTAAAGCTCCCTCGCTGTCCTCTATTTTAGACTTCTGATGTTTCTAATCTACCTCTCTGACCCACGTTGCCTCTTCCCATTTATCTCAATATCTCACCTATCGCCTGAGCGCCACTATAGCGTTCCTTCTTCCCTCGCTCTTTTTATATTCTCATGCTGCTCTCCTCCTTATCAGCGGCCTCTGCTCCCCCTTCCCTCTGGTGTTTTTAATTTGCATTGCCACAGTATTCCTCCTTTTCCCCCCAAAATAGCAAGAACGCCTGCCTTAAAGCGTACTACTGTATGAGTATACAACATCCCTCGGTTTCTCAGTCAGATAAATGCCTCAGCAGTGGCGCCTGCTTTCAAAAAGACAAGACGGCGGTGGCCAAAATGCACATCACAAGGCTTCACAAGTCTGTAGGTGACATTGGATTAGCTTCATCCATCTCTTATATATAGTTTATGGCATTGAACAACTGGACATCAGTAGTTTCAGCAGCTCAAGTTCTATGAGGCTTATTAATAGGTTAGGCACTCCGCTGTGACTCAGTAATATAATGAGATTTATATGCTCACATGGAAAATGTGTGTGCCTATTGAAATTGTGCCAATTGAATTAGTATGCTCATTAGTTTAAGAACAAAACAATCAGATGATCCCCTCCATATCCTCCTGAGACCCGGTAATTCATTTTTGTGCACTGTAGTACACATTTAGTTTTTGCTTATATCTCTCATACTACACGTGCCACTCTTCTACATCCTGATGTTTCTTAAAGAGGACCACTGTAGCTTTAAAATGATGTCACATGTGTGGGGGTGTGTCCTTGTCAACTCTCCTTTTCCTGCCTTTTCAAAATGGCTGGCATCCCGGCAAGCTCGTTTTATGGAAGAAATAAAGGTAAGCATGATTTTCATATTTAAAATGTTTTTTAATGTCATATCTTGATTAATTTTTCAAAATGAGCATCTAATAAATAATTTGAGTGATGTTTCAGAACTCATCTTATTTAGTTTCACAGTAGAAATTACTAATCTATTAATGTTCACTGTAGTGCACGTCAGGACTTCGTACTTATGTTTATTTCACTTTTTGTAGTAGCCAGCTCTTTGACAGAGGCAGAGAGAATTCTTAACAGAATCATTGAGGGAGATTCAGACATAGATCTTTCAGAAGATGAGAGTCAAATGAGCCAGACAGGAGAGGTTGAGAACTCAGATGAGGAACCAGATGAGGATGACCTACAAGATGCAGGGCCAGATGTAGTGGACAAAGACACAGGGCTTTCTGAAGTGTACCGTCGTCCTATTTGGTCCAAAACCAACATGTAAGAATTTGGGATTTTTGACTTTGAGCAAAAAATAAAGGGTAAAGTACAGAAATGTGTTCCAATAAACTGATTTAAATTATAATTCTTAATATAGTGTTAAAATTTTGTAAGAGACGTATCCAAGATATTTGAGAAAACATTTCATATGTTAGTTCTGCTAAATTTTGTTTTGTTAAATCATTTTTCTATCCCTTAGGTTCATGCCTGTTTTGGAAGAACACAGATTTGCAGATGATGGGACCCTAATGACCCGTAGCGATTGGAGCCCACAGCAGTACTTCCAACAGTACATTGACCAAAAACTAATTCAGGACCTGTCCTTCTTCACCAATCAGCGTATGGTACAGGATTCAGGGTCTAGTTTAAACACAACACCAGAAGAGATCAAAACCTTTTTAGGAATTTCCATGTATATGGCATGCCTTGGATATCCAAGAATCAAAATGTACTGGGCTGCCAAAACAAGAGTCGCAGTTATAGCAGATTCCATGACACGTGATCGTTTCTACAAGATCAGGTCTTTGCTGAAAGTGGTCAATGATCTAGTTGTACCAGAAGACGAAAAGAAAATGGATCCCTTGTGGAAAATCAGACCAGTTCTAAAGCGAGTCCTCCAAGGTTGCCTTGGCCTACCTAGGCCAACAAAGGTCTGTATTGATGAACAAATTGTTCCATTCACCGGCCGTTGTCCAGTTCGTCAGTTTGTGCCTGGGAAACCAAATCCAACAGGATTAAAGGTTTTCGTTCTTGCAAGTCCAGGTGGCTTGGTACTGGATTTTGAAACTTACATGGGAAAGAACACCTTCACTCAAGTTCAACAGATGGGCATAAGTGGAAATGCAGTCCTGCGTTTGACTGAGACACTTCCCAGAGGATCACTGGTCTACTTTGATCGATATTTTACGACCGTCAAGCTTCTAGATGCACTTGAAGAAAGGGGCTTGTCTGCTACAGGAACAATTCAAAAGAATCGAATCCCAAAAGAGTGCCACTTCACTGCTGACAACATCCTGATTAAAATACCAAGAGGATCATCAGAAATGATTGTACGGAGACCTGATGAAATAGCAATCACCAAGTGGATGGACAACAAGCCTGTTATCATGGCATCAACTGCCCATGGAGTTGAGCCCCAGGATACCTGTTCCAGATGGTCAAAGAAAGAACAGAGACAAATCCAAGTCCCGAGACCTGCAGTAGTTGCAGAATATAACATCAACATGGGAGGAGTTGACATGTGTGATCGCATGCTCAGCTTCTACAGAATGTCCAGCCGGACCAAGAAGTGGACTGTTCGCACCATGCTTCACTTCATTGATTTGGCCATCACCAACTCATGGCTTCAGTACCGACAAGACAGCCAGGCCTTGCAATGGGCTGCAAAGAACACCTCCCAGTATCTGGAGTTCAAACTCCTCTTGGCAGAGGAACTAATAACCCAGGGACAAACATGTCAACAAGACCTGAATGTTTCAAGTGATGAAGAGTTCTCTCTGGAAATCAAAAAAAGGAAGCCCCATCCAGATGAGACAGTAAGAAAATATGGTGCTGTCCACTTGCCTGAAATGGTTAACAGTCCAAGGCCTTTCAGGTGCAGAATGCCTGGGTGCAACAGTAAAACATATGTGAGATGTGTGAAGTGCCAAATGTTCCTCTGTGTCTCCAAAAAATCACAGTGCTTCCTCAGATATCATAAATGAATGAACTTTTGTGAAATAGAAGTATAATCAGTCGTTACTAGTTAAATGGCCTACAGCTGGTTAAACTAAGTTCTCAGTTGATCCATGACCTACTTTTCTGATATTTTTATGTAAATATTTTAAATATGTTTTGGTATTCTGCTCACAATGATTTCAGTGGAGCTATCAATTTTCATAGTCAGCTCTTGAATTTTATCAATGTTTCACACTCGTGATGAATGAAGTCCTGTTGTGCACTGGAGTACACATGTTGCAAAATTTAAAGAAAATGAGTTAAAACCAAAATAATCTTTGCAATGTGTTTTTTACCATTCCAAAGCTTGATTTATATGAAAAAAATAAAAATAAAAATATATTTTTTTTCCTGGGTCTCAGGAATATGATCAATCTCTCACAATCTCATTTAGAAAAAGATACCCATATTTAACCCAATAAACAGAAAAGAAACATGCAAACAGAAAAAATAAATCTTCAATAAGAAAGCTGTCATTAAATGCAACTTATAGCCAGACTAGTTCTGAAAAAGAAGCAGCTAGTTGTTCTGCATGGCATCTGATGTGGGTGGACAGCAAAAACAAGCACCAAAAATCTGCTGCAGGATGTTCAACTTATTTTAGCTGATCTTAAGACAGTTCTAGCCGGCAGCGGTCCATGACTGCGATGCTCTCTGACAGAACAGTAGCTGCTTCGAGGCGTGTGGCAAGGCAGTCCAGCTACAAGAGCAGCCAATGAAATTTGGGATCTGCGTGTTGAAGTTGGGCCTGAAATTAAGCACGTGAGAGGAAATACCCTGATCTGACCAATCACAAGAGGTGGAAGGGGTGAGAGCTAGAGAGCAGCTGATCAGCTAGGACTGTTCCTGCCCGCTGTCAGTGTTTTTCCTTGTCTCTCACTCTCGATCCATTGGCAGCGCCAGTGGTGTGTGCTGGGCAGAGCTGCCCAGAGCATTACGAAAGAGTAAACACAGTCGCAGCATGGTGCCACTCCCCTGCCAAGTGAATAGAGGCAACACACACAGACACGGCCATGCCAGAGGCCGAATGGTGCACAATTGAGAACATCTTCACAATAAAAGCAGTAACAAAATGATTTTCCAAAATGTTATGACATCAATAGGTCTATAATATGGATCACAACAATATGCTGGTTAAATGTCAGCAACGAGTGCAGTTGACATTGTAAAACAGCTGTTCAAGTTTTTGAACAGGTCGGGACCCATGTGAGTGGGTGGAGAAATTTCACAAGCACAGCCAACACCAGGTACAGCAAGCCGAGTTTCATTTGCAGCCTCTCAACCTATCGCAGTATTCAGTTGCAGTGCACTCAGAGCACCCATTGCCCCGAGGCTTTTGAAAGCTCATCTTCCCTCAAACATATTGGTGAAAAGGGGCGGAGAGAGAGAGAGAAAAACAAAAACCACCACACTTAGCAAGTTTCCATCCCAAGTGCTCGTGAAAGTGCTTAATACAGCCGCGCATGCATTTGGATTCTTCATTTATCCACTTATGCATATTCAGGGAAAGGCAAACTGCCGAGTCATCCTGCTATCAGATTCATTTCTGGGCCTCTCCCTGCCCTTGCCTCACAGAAAGGAAAGGGAAGACAGGGAAGTAGAGTCAAATCCAAAGTGACAAAACCATTTGGGTCCAGCAGTATTTATTCAATAGTGTGTGTGGGTGTGTTCATGTTCCCCCCAAGGCTATTTGCCTCTTGAAAAAGGTATTCAACAGCACCTTTATATCTCCCTCATAGATGCACACTGATGTCCTGAAACACTACAATACAGAAACCTAGACACTAGGTGGCTTAAGATAGTACTACAACATGTTCGACCAATATTTTAACCAAGCGATGTCAGATTTATCATTTTATAAATGGAAAATACTTGTATCTGTACTAAAACTGCTAGATGTGCCAGTTACAAGATCACCTGTATGCTCTAGGTGTCATCTTTCTGTGAAACCTGAAGTAATTTACACCTCTGAACTATGACAGCTGAGCTTTGATGGTGTGGCTAAGGAAGAGGAGGAACCTGCCACTGTTGTCCCAAAATAATGGGGATGATATCAGAGGCAAGACAAGGACTTGTTTTGATTCTGCCCCTCCAGCTCTGCCCTGCCCTTATACCGTTTTCCTTTCACTGTCCCTCAAAACACACACGAGGAAAACACACCAAAAAAGAAAATAAAAATAAATAGATAATTAAAAAAAAAAAAAAAAAAAGCATGATAGAGCTTGTACAACATTGCTCAGCATCTAGGCATTCCTCCCACCCCTCTGCTAGCTTTTACTAGTAAAAACATTTCTCAATCTGAGCCAAGGCTGTATTGGGCCTGTTGGATGTTGCGCTGCTCTATGTGGCTCAACAGTCCAGCTCAGGCAGCAGCCAAGAACGAAAACGTCTCTGCACATCAGTGTCCAGACAAAGAGAGAAACTGGGGAAGGGGGGTGTAAAAGACAGAGTGTGTTAAAGGGTTGAAAGTGACTACACTGTCCATTCTGGGAAGTAAAAAAATTTCAGTCTAGAGGCACATCTTGGCAGAATAAGTTCAAGCCTGATGCAGAGCCCCAGGAAATTAAAGCAGTGTATAATTAACATGAGTCGCATAAAACAATGATCAGAAAAACATTCAGTTAAAAAAAAAAAAAAAAAAATTGGTTTAACCTTCCAAAAATATGCATTTCAGCAGCATCTACACAAGTGACATTCAGAATACAAAGAGACTCTAACTTATCACAAAAAACAAAAGCTCTCCCCTAGCAACATATTTAATCAGGTTGAGGTCTGGACTTTGACTGGGTCACTGCGACACCCTGATCCTTTTCTTTTTCAGACATTCTGTTGTAGACTTGTGGCTGTGCTTGGGATCATTGTCCTGTTGCATGACACAATTTTGGTTAAGCTTTAGCTGTTAGTTGTCCTCACATTTGACTCTTGAATATTTTGGTATACAGAGGAACTCAATGATTGCAACGTGTCCACGTCCTGTGGCTGCAAAACAAGCCCAAATCATCACCCCTCCACCACCATGCTTGACAGCTGCTTTGAGGTGTTTGTGCAGATATGCTACGTTTGCCGTTTGGGAAATGTGTGCATTACGTCCACACATCTCCACTTTGGTCCTGTCCGAAGGACATTGTTCCAGAAGTCTTGTAGTTTCAGATCCAAACTTTAACACTGACTCTAACATGGGACCCATGGAGTCTAAGATGTATAGCACTTGGGGTTTTTTTGCAATTTCTCTGAGCATTGCACAGTCTGACCTGGGGGGGAATTTGCTGGGACGTCCGCTCCTGGGAAGATTGTGGCACTCTTATCACACACCTGAATGTTCCGGACAACAAAATGCCAAAACATCTGCTTTTATAAAGGTGGTCACAATTGCTGATGATCAACTGATCAAGTGCATTTGATTAGCAGCACCTCTTAATTCCCATGGAAGCAGTAACAGTGTACTGAGTTTTTTTTCCAGGACTGCACAGAGCAGTTTGGTTTGTTCGGAGACAGACAAGTTCTATACCAACTGAATTACTAGAAAATTAGAACGGTTTCTGAATAAACCACATATCAAGCAACAGCAGTCACAGAATTTTGCTTTTATGAAACAATTGATGTGAATCATGGCATAAATTTTGCCCCATGTTAGGAGGTATGGAGAGACTGCATGTGTCAGGATACAGCATAAGCAACAAACACCACAAGCGTAATATGTTGAACACTAAAGTAGATTTATCTACATTGCGTGGTCTTAAAAGTCTTGGCCCTGGGCTGCTGTGGGTGTGTAATAGTAAAGCAACTTTAGTGCCAGACATGACAGATTGATTCTTAATAGACCAAGACCCTTACATGCACTGCTTGCAGAGAGCCAACAGATCTTGTTTGATTTAAATGTAGGAAGAGAGTAAACAGCTCTTCTGCAGGCAGACACAAAGACTTTCTAGTAAATAACTTTTACAGCTCTCAGGTCAGACCTAGTAAGCGAACAGTGTACCAAAGAAACAGTACACATGATTGAAAAGCTGATACTAGACAGCAAAGTAAGAATCAGTACCAGGGTTATAATAGTTTTGGATTTTACATTATAGTTTATTTTTAGTTAGTTTTTACTTTTTTTTCTTTAATTCAGTTAGTTTAATTAGTTTTCAGAGTGGTTTTTCTCGTTTTTATTAGTTTTTATTTTTGGTTTCATGCTTAGTTTTAGTTAGTTTCAGTATTAGTTTTAGTATTTTCATACCTAATCAGGTGCAAGATTCAAGGCGCAAAAGTGACTATTGTGTAATGAAAACTTGACAAAAGATACCGTTTAAAGAAATATATTCAATAACCAGCTGTTCACAAGACATGCTAAATTTGTGTAATATTAAGGACACACATAACATCAACAGGGAGAAACAATGAAAAACATGAATTCCCAAACTCAATAAATTCTACAATAAACTCCACAATAAACTTCAGCATCAGTGCAGCAGATTAACAACACCTACATGTGGTGTTTGACAAAAACAAACTCTTTGAAGGAGTCAAAGCTCAAATCCAGCTGCATCCTGATGTTCTCACCACCTGAAGCTGCTTCTGTTTTGGAGCTAGCTTGGTTAGATGCTCGCTGATTAAACTTGCAGGGTCTTTGCGGCCTCTGTACACAACCTACGGAAGTTGCCGACCTCATGTCCACATTTATGCTTGTGTAGCTGGATTGTGTGTGCTAATTACCTTGTGGTCGTGTGCAGGTGTTTTATATGCGGTACAGGCTGGGACTGGGACGCTCTTTGTGCTCAGTTTTTTGGCTGCAAACATATTTGTGTCTGTTTTTTTTTTTCCCCCACTTTCTTCATTCCTTCACGTCCATTTCGACAGTTTCAGCAGTCTCCTACCAGGAATTTGCTGACAGTTGTGAGTCCTTATATTGATGCTTTGATTATTATTCCTGATTGTTATTCTCTCACTGATAAAGTAGCCGGAAACGCACAAGGACGAAACAGTTTAGTCACAACGTTCTGGGCTGAATGGACCCGACAACTAGTCCCGTTTCTCCAGAGGCGCAGGCCAGGTTACCTGGTAGGATCAGAGCGGTTTCTGTAGCCTGTGCGCTTCTCAGGTGGACTTTGATGTTGCTGGTTTTTCCTGACTGAGAAGTGTTCCGCACATTTTTCATCAACCACAACAAGACTTTCGATTCTATCTGTGCTCTTGTACTCAAAGAACCTCCATACGGGACTCTGCCGCTTTCTCGGCAGACCGCAGCCATTACTCACGCACATGCGCACTCACTCACACAGTTGTCCTATGGCGCTCCCAGCTTAAACTCGGAGAGCAGAAAAAATGATTTCATATCAATCCACAAGGTTTAAAAAAAAACAAAACAAAAAAAAACAAGTAAATGAAAGTCAGTTTATCGATAATTTCAGTTAGTTTTATAAACTCACAATTCAGTTTTAATTAGTTATCGTTTTTTCCTTTTAATTATGGTTTTTATTTATTTCAGTTAACGACAATGTTTTTTTCAAATTCAGTTTTCGTTATTTCGTTCGTTTTCGTTAACTATAATAACCCTGCTCAGGACTACCAATTCAGTTACAGGGTTGGTTAGTTTCCACCCTTAAGCAGGTGATTGCTTTAGGATGATGTCTCATCTGTCGCAGTCTATTATCAGCACTGCATCTGCGGTGCAAGGAGCGGAAGCAGCCACCTGGGCTGAGACCGTGCGCATGTGTTTTCACATGTGTATGCCTGCACCAGAGGCAGAGATGGAAATAAGGCAGGGAGGTTACTTGAGGACAGGGTTGAAGTGTACAAAATCCCCACTGGGAAGATGCACACAGAGCAAGTCAAAAGTATAGAAAGGGATATTAGTCAAACACACAGACTCAGAATGCAAGCACTGGCCCTGTACTGAGATAGTCTACCACAAAGTTTCATAAGTTTTGGTTTGTGGCCACATGAAGAGATCAGGTCATATGCAAATAGAGTTACCTCATTTAAAACTGAGCATGTTGCATGTCTTCTAAAATACATACACATTTTTACAGTGTATATGTAGTATAGTGTAGTGTATTTAACTAGAAAAATATTCAAATGTGAGTCTGCTATATAAGGCTTAAGACATGGCGACTGGTTATTCTAAATGTTTTCTCTTTTGTCATAGTTGTTAAAACAGACTGCACATCATGCCCAAATTTAGGCATGACTTAATTTAAACTGGTAAAAATCTCATCGCAGATTTATTCACAAAAGTTTTATGCAAACTCATATGCTCACAGGGGACAAAACGGCCGAGAAAATGAATCACCACAAACAATGTGAGAACAATCACAACATTAAAACCTACGAGGACACTGAAAGACGCTTCTTATTCTGGAAGTGAGCCACTGTGGTGAGACAAAGTTACAAACAGACAGCTGTTCCCCACTGCTGAGGAAGTTCAACTTATAAGTGGTTCATGTGAATTCCCCTCGTCTATATGTCATCACTTTCATTATTTTATTTTTAATAATTTTAGCAGATATGTTTAAAGACTGATGCTAAAGGCAGCAACTAAACTGCACCAGTGGGCAAGCCATTTCAATCTGAATTGTCATACTCGATGTTTGACATTTTTCAATATAAAACACCAAAAGAAGCACCATAACACTTTATTCTGAGGAAAGGAAAACAGCTAAATAGATTAAACATATTAGAGCTTAACATCTTACAAGAAATTTCCCCAAAAGCAGTCATAAAGAGTGAAGTAATAATAGAAATCAGGAAATGTCCTGGAAGCTCTGCTGAAGCTGTTTTAGGCATCAATTCAACTTTAAGGTTATTTAGGCTGATGTGGTTAGGCAGGATTCACACGGATGCATTTCAGGCTTCAATGCTGTCGCTTCTCACTCGTTCTGAACGAGGTGGCATCACGAGCTGCCGAACTCAACTGCAGATGTTGCTTTGTTCACGCTGAAAGTTTAGAGAACTTCGACTTTGAAGTGCCAATCAGCCAATCCAGTCACATTTATTAAAAGGCTCCAGTGCCATCATTAGCCAATGAGACCGCGCCATGAAAACATCAGGTGGGTGCCTGTGCAGTGTGGTATCAAAATGTAGGACAAGCTGAACTGAAGCTTTGCTAGCGTGCCTTGTGATGATTGGTTACTGTTGCTATGATTGTGATGTTATATTTATGCTGCATTACGTGTTATATACTAGTGAGAATAGACTAAATAAGAAAGACTTCTATATAATTCACTTTTTCTTGCAAAGGCAACATGCACAAAATAAAATGGCTTTATCAAGAATATGAACCCGACAAGTCCAAAATTTGATATCTAGGACACAAAAAGCTGGAATCTTTCATCATATCACTTGCATTACTCCCACAATGCTGGATATTGATACACTATCCATATACCAGTAATCCACAGGTGATACAATACCAGCAAAGTGTGCATTACATCTGACTCTTGCTCAGATGAGGCAGCCTGAAGCAGTGCTCCACTTAGCCGCTGCACTTTCCATTCACTCGCTCTTCGTTCAGCATTACCAACCCATCACTCAAAAGCAAGGGGATTAAACATCTGTCAAAGCCTGCCCATTTCACCCAGCAGGAAAAGACACATTTAGGCGTCGTACATCTCTCCAGTGATTTAACATCCTGTCGACTCTGAATAGGGACAGATGAGGTCATTCAGCTCTGAAATAATGCACGCCGTCTAAAATATCAAATTACACAGATAGACTGCAGCTAGTTAAACACATTTAGGCAAAAGTGATACGTGTATGTGAACAGACTGATACCAAAAGGTGTTATTTGGAGCCTCTGCTAAAACCAAAGATTAAAAAAAGAACAAAAACAAAAAACTGTTCTTGTGAATTTGTCTTCCACTATAAAATGTCTCTAGATCTCCTTCTCTAGCCACCATTATAAGCGCTCGGGGGTTTCTCATCTGTTTCAGCCTTCCATTTGAGTCCCTGCCCCTCCCCCACTTCATAATTTCTTCTAAATTTCCCACAATCAACCATTTTATTAAAAAAAAAAAAAAAAAGCAATCTCATAATCATCTTCCTTTACTAGGGCTGGGCGATAGGACCAAAAATGATATCTCGATATTTTTTAGCTGAATGGCGATATACGATATAGATCTCGATATTTTTTCTTCCCAAAAGGTATAAACAAAAAGGCACTTCTGAGTCAAAGCTCCATGTCCCAAATGTCACACAGCCACTTTTATTAGCACTCAGCTGTAGATGTACATGAGAAATTGCTCAAATTTTAATTATTGGCATATTTAAATAATAATGCTCCACAAATAAATTAATGCATGTTTCCTCCATAACAAAAGACTCACGGCTGTGCTATTAAAATGTAAACAGAAAAGATACAGAGCAAAAATAGCAATAGCTGACTTATTATTTAAAAAGCCAGTCTCCAGTGAAATTGACTTCACTGAAGTGCTTCCTCCTGTGTGTACTCCTGTACATCTAGTACTCTGAGCAAATAACAAAACATGTAAACTGAATGAACAAAATTCCATCCTTCAGTCATAAGGATTCTAGCTAGCTGCGCCATGCTGAGGTGCCATCACGCCAGCTGAGGACTTCAGCTTTTATTTTAACAGTTAGCTAGCGACGCAGCCATTAGCAAGATTAGTAGCGCTCAGACCTTTTTTTGGGACTTGTTTGCAGTATTCTCTACAGAATACATTGTTCTGCTGCTCATCTGACACTTTGAACACGAACCATCTCCAAATAACTGAGTACTGTTTTTCTTTTTACTAATCAGTTTCTCTGGAATAGCTTTGTGTCCGTTTGCATGATTTGCAGGTGAAGCGGTGAGGGAGAGAGGCAGAGCAGTGTGAACTTGTGCAGAGACAAATTGGGAGAAGAGAAAGGTGAACTGGTGGATCTGCAAGTATGACTGTAATGCAATATAGACTATATCGATATAAATGATATTGTCTCATCTTATATCGCGTATGAAAATATATCAACATTTCTTAACTTGATATATTGCCCAGGGCCTTTACCATCACCTGGTTAATTAAAAGAAAAAAGGCATCTTTTTTCCCTTTGAGCATCCTGTCTTTCCCTCATCCCTCCAAATCAGATACTCTTTCGCCTTCTTCCGTTATCCTTATGCTCACGCTCTCCTCACTTCCTTCTTCCAATGATCTTGGAAGGTGTCCTTTAACCCGGGTCTGTATTCAGAGTGATTACACACTTGGTTAACTCATTCATGTACTCCACACTGTCAGTGACACACGCTGGATGCATTCCTGCTGGGTCCCAATGCATTCAGATCTCTCTCACACACACACACACACACACACACACACACACACACACACACACACACACACACACACACACACACACACACACACACACACCTTACCTGCACCCTATACAGAGAGCTCCTTTAACATGTAGGTAAACACAAACCCTCAACATGACCAAATGTCATCATTGGAGGTGAGGCATGACTGTTTATCAGACAGACTTGACACCCTGCTTCAATTGTCATAAACAAGTATTTATTAAATGTGACCAACTATAACTTTTCTAAGGTGGAGAAAGTGGACCACCACCAACTACATTCAGTAGCATTCACAGGCAGATAGAGGTCTTTATTTTCCTCAGTTCCTCTAAAACCAAGCTACAACAGATTACCGTGCAAAATAGTTCAGGACTGAAAACATTGTCTGGGCAAAAATTATTTCATGACTTGGAGAAAAAGGGAAGAGGAGTTTAGGACCTATTAAAAAAACAAAAAAACCCAAAAACATTTATAGCAGAGAGCTGATGTAATTTAAGACAAGTCACTGCAAGAACGAGTTGGTGAAACCACGACAACCAGTGTCATAGGGAGGGGAAAAACTCAAGAAAAACAATGACTACAAGAAACCTCTGTCTAGCAAAGCAGTCAAATGCTGTGTTTATGCAAAGCAGACCATATGTAGAAAACGTATGAAATACCAGATGGGCATGTTAATGCTACTCAGACATTCAAATGTGTTATTTACCAAGACTGAGTGCTATCTAAAGGGGAAGCAGGATTTTTAAAGTTAGTGGAAAACTTGTGTGAGCATAACTGAGTAAGCCTGAGACATGTTGGGGAGATATTTGAACAAACTGTCTTGGACCACGGTTTAACTATCTGTCCAGTTTCACTGAAGTTTGCAAAACAGTTTATGGGATATTCTGCAGACTGATGGATCGACGAGCTGCACAAAAAATTCCTATAGAGAGCTAACAGTCAGTCAACTGACTAAAAGCAATGTTATCAGAAATAACGAAGAAACTCCCCAAACAACAGGCCTCCACCCTTCCTCATGCTGATGTACTTTTAAAGTGCTCCAGAGAGCCAACCTGATAATCAGTCAGCAAAAACAATAACCTGATTAATGTTTAAGTCCAAAACATTTGTGAAAGTGATTATGCCTCAAGGTCTCTGTTTGTCATGTTATTTTACTTTACATCCAAGGTTTAGAGGATAAAATGAAACCTTACTTAAAACTTGCAGACACACCTTGAACTGCAACTTCACTGATGTCCTGCTTTACTTGGAGTCAAACAAGACCAGACAATGCAGTGTCAGAGTTTGCATAGCAAATACCCAAGTAAACCCAAGATAACATCTGAACTCTACAACATTGCTTTGGGCTGTCAGGGTTTGGGAAGTTATTCTCACTTCCACTGATCTCATAGGCTAAGCCTGAATACGCCGATCGTGGCTTTGAACTTTGGTTGCATGGCAGGTGTCATTACTGAGACTGGTGAATGCAGTGCTGATCACGAGCTTTCACTCAAAACTCATGACTTGTGCAGCCTCGACCTAAAAATAACACAGCTTAACAGCATCACCAACCTCTGTCAGGTGCCATCCGCTACATCAAGGCGCACAACTACACAAAAGCTCTTGAATTCCATGCGCGCTTCACTGACAAAAACGAAAAAAGAAAAACATAGGTAGGCGATGTGCTTTAAGATGTGCAAGGTACATAGTCTCCATCAGTGAGCTGACTGTGTGACACCAGAACCTCTGCTGTGCCTCAAAGGTTGCACATTAGATAAGTTAGCACGACTGCTAACAGCAGTTCCCCTCCGTCAAAGGGACCAGCGCACCTTGCACGGGAAATAAGGGAAACTGCTCATAGCCGCGTTAGCAGCGCTGACAAGCCGCTAACCTTTGCCATTACCGCGGTTAATGAGGTCGCCGTCCAGCAAACTACCATGCACAGCAATATTATCACGATCTATTCCTGGCGCTGCCATCCTTGACTAGTTATTTATAGGCCAAAAGAGATGCCGAAAAACACCGCCTGGCCCTGGGTAACGTTATCATGAGGCCGGTTAACCGTTGCCAGCTTTGCTAGCCTTGCCGGACCAAAGCTAAGCTAAGCAATATGCCAAATTTAACACTATTGAACACGACAGCGCACCTGCATAATGCTGGCTCTTGTGGTGTCAGCTGCAGAGAAATGAATCTGCAGGCAGCATCAGAAAGACTGCGCAGCTGACCTGTCAGAATAGAGGATGCTAGCTAGGCAAGTTAGCTGTCTGTACTCACCCCATTAACCAATCCATGGTGCTGTTTGTGGCTAGCTTAGCTAACGTTAGCTGGCAGGGGATAAATCCACCAGGAGCTGGAGGCAACCCCCTAGTTTATCCAGCCACCACCCTCGCTACCCTGGCTGCCTGGCCCCCCCGAGTCCTGTTGCTCTTTCCACGCGGGGCCCGCGTCTCTCCCAGTTGATGGATCCCGGCAGGTCAAACGCAAACGCCGCTTTAACTTTAAGCGATTGTCCTTGTTTTGATCCCCCAGTTAGCTCGGATCATGAAGCGGCAGGAACACAGTCGGGTCAGTCTGTTAGCTGGTAGCGGGAGTGAAGCATTGACTTTGAGCACGAAGGCGAGCGGAGGGGAGCAGGGCAGCGGAGCGGGTCTATCTTGAGTCGCGGTGTATCCAGTGTTCAATGGCGCCGCGTTAGACTTGAGTACTGGGATGCCGCTGGTCAGCCCGGTAACCTCTGTCATGAAGCCTTGTATGGCTTCTGTGTTAGCTGCCAGCCTGAACCTTCACTGGAGGTGCTGCTGCTGTCGCTTTCTGAGCGAAGTCTAAATCGGAGTCCGGAAGTAAACACAGACCCGACCCACTCTGTCTCTCCTGTGCGTAAAATGCGTGTGAGCGCAGATGCAATGGGATATGTAGTTGGCGAGTTAAAAAAAAAAAAAAAAAAAAAAAAAAAGGAAAGTAAACCCCAGCTGGTTTTGAATGACCACGGATATCAGCTGTGGATATACAGCTTAGCGAGTTAGGGTATTATAACACCAAGCCAAGACACTCTTGGGTCACCGTGGGTGAAATCAAGCACTCCTGTAAACTCAAATTTTTTAGCGCACCTAACAAAGAAGTTAACATTGCAAAATACAACTAGTGCCAATTTCTGAATGGTATACAGTCGTTCACAATAATGCAAAAATAAAACGTTTTGAATAGTTTTTAACATTATGATTCTTAGTCACAAAAATAAAGAAAAAATGCTATTTCCATTCAAATTTCATGCTGGATTGAGCAAATAAGACACACTGTACCACAAAAACAGAAACATCAGTAGAGAGCCTAACCTGAACAGAGCAAAATTCTGGACTTTCCAGATGGCACTCTAATTATAAATGAGAAAATAACTTTGTTAAATATATTACAATTTTTATATGCAAAATTGCTATACATATTCTTATGTATGAAAAAAAAATAACATCTTTATTTGTTGAATTTTTAAATTAGCCTGAATTATAAGATTCCTCCAGGGCAGTAGGCCTCGGAATGGTAGGTAGAGTCATGAAAATGAAAAATTTGCATGCATCCTCGCAGCAGGAAGGAGCGCTTTCGCAGGTCATTCAGCAGTTAGACTGTATAACGCATCATGATGTCATGAGTCACTTGGACACTGTACCCCCACTGCCATTACTTTATGTACACAGTGTACCTTTACATATAGTACATATACATTTTATTTATTTACATTTCCACCCATAATGCATACTGTGTATGCTGTATACAAATTTACCTACTACAAATGTATATAGTGTTTTGATATCTGCTATTGTATTTTATATATATAGACTCTATTTGATTTTACTTCATTTTATTTTATTTTATCCTTCTTCTCTGTACTTGAGCTGCTGTAATACACAAATTTCTCCATCATAGGATCATTAACGTTTTATCTTACTTAACAAAATCATTTTTTCAGTTATACTTAGAGTACCATCTGGAAATACCTAGAAAAGTATTTGATATATGAAGCTAAAATTTCCCAACAATCATTATATACAGTACTGAATGTCCAAACTTTGGACAATAACATTTTTAGGCCAATCTGAGACAGTTGAGCAGGAGGCCCACAGTGATCTGAGATGGAATGACCCATTTTTGGAAATCAAGTTCCATTGTCCTAGAACCAGATTATCATGCATGCAGCTGCAACTGGTTGCACTTAAAGTGCTTTATTATTTTACTTTCTGACATGCTCATGTGATCAGTGATCAGACCACTTCTTTATCTGGGGTCAGGTATTGATCTAGCAGAAGATCTCAGATTCTATGGGAAAATCCTTCTGTTACTCTAGTGTTTTTATCCTTATAACACACTTCCTATAAATGTCACTGGAGGCCATAGATCTCAATAGGAAGCCATTCATGTACACTGACCCTTCACTGCAAACCTGTGCAGCCAGGGCAGCTACAGTAATGAACAGTGTATCACTGTATCACTGGCTGTGTTATTATATATCATTAGCTATAACGCTCTGCTGGCTGTCAGGAACAGATGGTCCCCCCACCCCACAGGAGAAACTGGTTTTTATGTCTAGTGATATTTCAGTTGCTGGCACCTCTTCAATATGAAGACCTGAAGTTTGTTTTTTGTTTTTTTAAGTATTTTTTTTTTTATTCTAGTTTCAAAGAAGTGATTTAAAAGTTAAATTTTTGTTTTGTTTTTGTCTGTTTATTTGTTTGTTTTTTTCTCACTGTGGTAGTTATTTGCCCTTTTCATTCTTAGAACAGGAATACATTTCATTATAATTCACCATACACCAGATTTTCCCCTTCAGTAGATTTTCCTTTTCTTCTCATTCTTTCCTCCATTTTCCTCTTTAAGAAACGCATCGATCAGACAGATGCATTTTGAAAAGATGAGATCAAAATGTACTTTGCTCTATAAAAATGACTGTTTTCCTCTCCTGCTTCCTATCTGAGGCATCATTAGAGCAAGACGTATAGCCATCAGCCCCAACCCCCCACCCCACCCCCCTCATCCTCCTTCTCTGTCTGTATCAGCTCTCCTCTGCTTCCTATTCCTTCCATTCCTCTGTTATGCTCCACTATGCATCCTCGGGCGTCTATAAATAACAGTATCACACAGGCGACAGAGAGGGCATTCAGAACAGCAGCCCTGTTAACAGCAGGCAGAGCCACATCATTGGCTCCTTGACGCGCTAGCGTCATGCTGGCCACCAATCGATTTAATATGGGGCGGAGTTTCTGTGACGATTGACAGAAAGCTGAAGGGGAGCTCAAAACTTGTGCAATGCCGTTAAAGACCACGCGGGGGGAGTGTGGGATGTTTGTTGACGCTACAGTCAGGAATCTGTGGCCGGATTGTTAAACACAAGGAAGTCTCTTTTCAAGATGCTACAGTCCTGCCCAAAAGAATTGTGTCATTGTTCATAGAATAAGACACAAAGTGCAGTTTGCCTTCAATTAACTGGGGAGACAGCACTGGGGTCTCAAATGCTGATCGTTAAAACCTGAACAAATTACAACATGCATGTTTCTTGTAGTCAAAATATATGTTAAGAACGTTTGGTGTATCTGGCTGATATCCACTTGTTTAATAAGTTCAGTCTTATTGCTGAGACTTAATCTGTGTCCTGCAGCAGATAAGACAGTAGATAAAAAGTCAAATTTTAATCAAAAAAATTTAGCCAAATATGATTTTTTTAAACTGGGGAAACTTTTGCAGATATTTTTCACAGTATGCCCCCTCCTCTTCTCAGTGAGTTCACACCCACATCTACAGAGTGTTTTCTAGGGGGAATTGTAAAATGCCTTTAAGGAAAAATGCTTTTGGCCATCATTCTTTTCTTCTTGAGCAGCACACACATCTCTTAAGTTCTTGAGGTTATTGCTTTTTCACATGACTGCATGGATATGTTATTTATGATTCATATACTTCTGCTTTTGCACCTTTGGTTTTCCTTCACTTTCTACAACCTGCTAAGGACGGCACATTTAAGTCAGCCTTTAAATCTGGCACATTTACATGATTTAACTAAGTGCCCAAGTTAACCGCCTCTTTTAATGAAAAATGAACAGAAACATAAAACATGTGTTTATAACACACTCCCACTGTAAAATTTGTAACAATATTTCAGCATGACACTGTGAACGAAGATGAGTCTGCATTGACCTCAGATGTCCAGTGAACCATGTTTACCTCTTTCAAGGGTATGACCTGCAGTGTGACTTCAGAGAAGCAGCTGGTGCCAGAAATGTGCTCTGTGGGAAAATGAGCTGGGCATTGGTCAGGTGCTCGTCTGAGTTAGCCAAGGTCATTTCCTGAAATCCATCCACTCGTCGATACGGAGCCATCCAGGGGGTCGATATGTTCCCATTGCACAGCATCCCAGCCAGTGCGATGCATGAAAGAGATCTGCATCCGTGGACAGTGCGTCAGGGCTAATCTTAGACGTACAGTCAGCGAATGCAATAAAAACAGCAACAATACAATGTAATGCAATCCAGCAGTACTTTAAATACCATCTTTGCTAAGTTTGTTATTGTCAATTTAAAAATAAACCCATGCTCTTGTTTGTGGTTTATTATAACTTGTATCTTAAACACAGGAAGCAGATAATAGATTACACAACATGTAATTACAGTGTAATACAAAACACCCATTTTCATATCAAACATAAAGAAAGCACAGGTTTATCTAATAACTGTAACAGCTATTTAATTAAGGTAAGGACATCATGTGCACAATAACAGTGTTTCTGAGCATGAGAAAGAGCTGCGATATTGTGCAATGAAAATTTTTTTTAAAATGGGGCATTGTTGCATGGCTGTTTTAACATGGTGCTTGTGCTGTATAGCTGTTGACTTCCCTTTACTTTGTGCACCTGTTGCAGCTCTTTGATGAGGTGATCTGGTCAACAAATGCATCCTGATCACTGCTGTTGTAATAACACAGTCCTAACTGAAGATACTGAAAATATGGCCATCTTTTGCAGCAGACTTAAAAAAAGAAGAAGAAGAAGAAGAAGAAGAATTAGACCTCAGGTCAATTTCTTTTCCTCAAACTTTAAAGCTTTTTTTGGATCAAAAATAAGATTATTGTGAAGGCCACACACACACATATAAGTGCGCATACCTATAGATCAGCTCAGTGCTGCAGGGTGAGTGAAGCTGCGCCATGACTGATATGATTTATTCATAGCTGGCAGCAGTAACTCAAAAAGCCATTAGGAGGCATTAAAACAGAGACACCTCACATTACTCTTGCATGAATAATAAATGCTTAATAGAAGCAATGAAGTGTGTGCAGATGTGTGTTTTGTAGCTTTATTAGAACACTGTTTTGCCTACAAAGAACTAAAAGTATGTTTTGATTGGAAGTGATTGCGAGAACCCTCTTGATGCATCCTTGTGTCTTTAAGAAACACTGATGGAGATTGCAAATTAAGCTCAGCGAATAAATCACTCATTGAAATATGAGATAATGGTTAAAAAAATTCAGACTTATATAACCTTAACATAATTTGTTGGTGAACTTCTAATAGTAGAACTGCAGACATATTTATGTTCAAATAGGTAAACATCCCTTCAGTCGGGTAGTGTGTCTGTCCATGTGTGGTTGCATCAGACATGTTTACTGTTAGCAGACTGATCTCATATCACTGATGGATTAATTTTCAGTTTCTCAATAATGATCACATAAGGTGATGATAATGGCTATTTGGATGACTGGGTTTCAAAACGTCGGCACCGCCAAGTCTGTCTGCCTGTGTCTTTACAGTACATGATGTGTGTGTGTGTGTGTGTGTGTGTGTGTTTGCTCTTCTGCTTGTGTCATTGCTGGCTCCACACTGACGGCTGATGTCTTGGTGTGTGAGTCAGTCTTAGCCACATTACTCATGTCTGCAGACTTACCTGGCTCCAGTGTGCCCATGCTTTAAAGATGGACAGAGGTGGAGGGGGTGGAGAAGCAGAGGATGGATATGAATCTTTCGGACTAAATTCATGCTGTTGTGATTTTAAACAGGACAGAAGTGAAGCCAGAAGATTGGCTGACCAAAGACTCTGAAACCAATTTGGGATTTTCAAAAAGAAAAGCTGCACTTGCTGCACAGTTTTGCCTCCGGTACATTAAATCCAAACCAACTAGTTTTCAGAGCAGTCAAAGCATGCTCTTTTAATGCAGTAAATTTTCCATGACCACAGTGATGCAGCCCCCTCCCCCTTTCTGTTTCTAGCAAATCAGACATGAAGTCATTTTCAGCCAGAAGCAACTCAACAGAAATAGCTTGCATGTGGCTCTGAGGTCATGGGCAGAGAGAGGAGAAATGATAACAGAGCAGCAGCCACAAATACTGAGTGTCAGCAGCAAGCAGTCTACATGGTGAGCGATTCAGTCTTTGTCTTAGCAACATACAAGTCATCATGTCTCTGTGACTGTTAAAGCTGTCCTCCCCAAGCAACGGGTTTAATTATATGCATCAGTGTTTACAGTCAAAACAGATTTTTGCTGCAAATTCCAATGCTATAATCAACAGAAAAAGCCTTTAAATACAGAATACTCCTTCTACACGAGGTATTATCATCACTTTATGCTGGGCTAAGAGTAAACAACAACAGTTTTTATTTGATATAGCAGGTCAGATTTATTTAATTGTCTCAAAAAAAAATGTAGCCAGACCATAAATATTATTTACAAAACTTTGTTTCAAAAATGGTTTTGTAGATACTGTATAGACACAAATTTGGCATTTGTTATATTGTTCAAGAAAAAAAAAAAAAAAGACAAGCCTGTAATGCTCTAAACAGGAAAAGTCACAAAAGTACTGATTCAGTCACAATTCCATCAATCCGTCAAAGTTTTAAATGAAAAAAATAAATAAATAAAAAGCTGAAATACTTCAATTTCAAACAGAAACCAAAGAAAACATTAAAATAAGCTGAAACACAATACCTGCAGGTCAGTGCAGGTATTGTGTTTAAGGCTCACCATAAAGCCTCAGTTATGGTGCTTAACTGGCATACTGTGGCCTGTGCAACTATTTTGTTTATTTTGGGCTCTCAGAAAGATGATGCAGTGTCTGAACTCAGTAGAACCACGTCCACCTGAAGCACTGTCTTCTTCTGTGGTGGTCCAGGATGTGGTTTTTTTTGGGGGGTGCGGATGCTGAGATATGGGATACACACTGTGTGCTGCTGACTACAGTAGCCTGTGTGCGTGTGTGTGTGTGCGTTAACATGCTGATGGGGTTTGGAGCAGGGCAGAGAGTGCTGATGGGGCTGATGTGGTGAAAGAGAGAGAGAGAGAGAGAGTTGCAGTTTGTTCTACTGAAAGACAGAGACAGATGTCAGCACCACCAGCTGCTTCAGTCAGCACATTGAGCGTACATACACACACTCATTTACAGTGACGAAGAGTTGCTTTGCTCATTCATACATACAGTGGACATGGAGAGGAAATGAAGATAGACTTTCCCTCTCTAATTCTCATTTTGTTTCATTTTCAAAAAATGGAAACTATGGGAAACCTGAGGCCCAACGGGCTAATGTAGATTCAATCTGCTGCTGGCTTCACTAGTGGAACAAAAATATTGATCGCCTCTCACCTTCCTGTCAAGGGACAAACTTGAGCTGCTGAGGTTGACTAAGAGCCAGCAGTAGGTGGCAGCAGTCAGTTACACAACACCTGAATGAGTAATCAAGACTGAGTGTCTGCTTTCTGCTGCTGCTGTGCATGCAAATCAAGCCCCTCATCACCCAAACACACTCCAGCTCCACTATAGATGGGAATTATATTGAACCTGTCTTTGTGGTTTATGAAAATCAACCAGGTGGATGTGTGATTGTTACCAAGACCCATTTCTGTAAGCACTTTTACTCTTGTTCATATTAAAGGCTCCAAACAGCCCAGCATGTCCCTCAGTCTTTCTTTTTCCAGTGATTTGCCTGTCTAGACACCCCCTCTTGTCTTGCTGTAACGCTGTGGGCTGTAATACACAGGTGGCCATGACAACACTAACTGCATTAGGCTGGATTACCTGAGGCCTGCTGAGCCTCTGAGCCAACCAGGGATTCCTCCTCACCACAGGCCTCACACACAGACACACGCCTGTTGCTTCAGAAACTAATGATCTCCCTGTGTTCATTTATTTAGCTCATTTCTCTGCGGCAAGTTGTAACTCATGTAGAAACGAAGGCCTGCTCATGAATGTGTGTTAGACTGCATGAGGGAAACAGCAGAAAGGCATATTAGACACATATGTTTGTACCAAGGCTGTTGCTGGCCTGGCATAGACTAGAGGGAAACTACCACAGTCTGCCTGGTCTCCCAGTCCAAAGAGCTTCACTTTTCGCCTGCTTGCGTGAGAGATGGATAGGGATGAGAGGGAGGTTAGGCAGAAGGAGTCAGACAGAGAGAAATAGTAGGACGAGCAGGCTGCCAGACTGCAGGGTTATATAAGGACAAGAGTTTTCCATGGGAAAAAAAAAAAGGGGCAAGAAATGCTGTTTGGAGTCAGCCATCCTAAGTGACGCGTGGAAAAGTGCGGAATGCTTTGCTGACGTAACTTTCGAGCAGGGAATGAGTCTAATGAGTGTGTGGCTGAGATTAAAGTGTGCAAAAGAAGCAGCACATAAAGAAGAAGGAGAGGAAGAAAAAGCGGGCATGTTCTGTGAAAATATGTGCGTGCGTGAGTCCACTTTGGATGTGAGCGAGTGGAAAAGTGGAAAAAAGAGTGGCGTAGATTGCTGACGTAATGCTTCCAAACTGTTTCCATATAGAAGGCCTGGACCAGGCGCCAGGCAGCCCCTCAGCATACGTCTGGTACCCATCAGCCACTGTGAGAGGGAGGATACACACGCTATCATTCACCCACACATGAATGCTAACACATATGCAGCACATATTAATGCACATACTGTTCACAGATGTAACGTTTAATTTACACGAGTTTCACTGTCATTGCTATTTGCAGCCTGCATAAACCATGAACAGTTATTCATGTATTCATAACTTATGTATACAAGCCTGCTAATACTTCCATATTAGCCTCAAGGGGTCTGTGGATATTAATAATGATGTAGATCTGCATTCAAAGAGTTCAAACTGTGCTCTCCACCACATCATCAAAAAAAACAAAAAAACAAACAGAAATGGAAAAAGTTGTGGTGAGTTGCAGAGACTTGGGGAATCCAGTTCTACTGTTGCTGCACACTAATATCCCACTATGAGTGGATATTTAAAAAAAAAAAAAGTCCATATTCCACACATAAACTTACTACCCAGAAACCTGGAGATGCTAACCCTGAGTGCCCTGGTGTTCTTTGTTATGTGTGCTATGTGGTTTGAATTTGGTCAGTATGAACTGTACTGGATTGTCATGTACCATGTAAACATGATATCCTGCATATTGATAAAGCATATATAAGGCAATGTGACTCACATCTGAAACATCATTTTATATGCTTACATAATCGTGATGTAGAATAAAAATCACTGGTGCATACTGTGCAGTCATTAACATGTCACAATCATAACCAGGAGCTTTTGTTTCACCACACAGATCAATATAACTTACAAAATTTATGCCAAGACACTTAACTGGTTGGCTTTCCCCTAATATATATAAACATATATATGCCCATGTCTGGGGTTTACAAAGAATGGTCCAAAAAAGAACATATCCAGTGAGCGTCAGTTCTCTGGGTGAAAATGCCTTGTTGATGCCAGAGGACAGAGCCAAGCCAGACTGCTTCAAGCTGATAGGAAGGCAACAGTAACTCAAATAGCCACTTGTTACAACCAAAGTATGCAGAAGAGGATCTCTGAATACACAACATGTCAAACCTTGAAGCAGAAGACTACACTCCAGTCAGCTAAAAACAGGAAACTGAGGCTACAATTTGCATGGGCTCACCAAAATTAGACAATAGAAGATTTGGAAAATGTTGCCTGGTGTGATGAGTCTCAATTTCTGCTGTGACATTCAGATGGCAGGGTCACAGTTTGGCATAAACAACATGAAAGCATGGATCCATCCATCTTTGTATCAATGATCCAGGCTGCTGGTGGTGGAAGGGTGTGGGGGGATATTTTCTTGGCACACTTTGGGCTCCTTAGCACCAACTGAGCATTGTTTAAATGTCACAACCTACCTGAGTATTGTTCGTGACCATGCCCACCCCTTTATGACCACAGTGCAGACACCTTCTGATGCCTGCTTCTAGCAGGATAATGCACCATGTCACAAAGCTGAGATCATCTCAAACTGGTTTCTTGAACACGAAAATGAGTTCACTGTACTCAAATGGCCTCCACAGCCACCACATCGCAATTCAATAGAGCACCTTTGGGATGTGGTGGAATGGGACATTTGAATCATGGATGTGCAGCCAAGAAATCTCCAGCAACTGTGTGATGCTGTTATGTCAATATGGACCAAATCTCTAAGGAATGTTTCAAGCATCTTGTTCAATCTATAATATTATAAATTAAGGCAGTTCTGGGGGTAAAAGGGGGTCCAACCTAGTTGCGTGTATGTAGTCAATAGAGGCACATTTTATTCCACACCTAGACACACACACACACACACACACACACACACACACACACTTACTTTGTATCCACATGCACGTTATTTGCATTCTTTCCTGCTGCCTGTCTGGCCTTGACCCTCCCATATATTTGCTTTACTAAACAATCTGCAAAGTCAATAAGCACTCAGGGCCATTAAGATATAAAAGAAAACAAAATAAAAAGCAGAGAAACTACCATTAAAAAAAATCCTCTGGAAGCTATTTCAGGTCACTGAGCACTCACAACAGGAAACCTGCAAAGAAGTGCAGACTACAGCAAAACAGAAGAGACTGTAGACAAGGCAGGTTACCCGAGATGCAGATCCATATATAATACAGGCTGAGGGCACCTTGAAAAGCAAACACGCACACATATAGAAGGCTCATATTGTGAAGGGATTATCTGTTATGATCCAGGTAATAAATACACACACCAGCATAGCAGGTAGGATGAAAGCAAGTAAATGGGATTTTACGGTGTATTCCATAGCCATGGTGGTCTTGTCAGGGGGAATTCCCATGATGGCAATAAAAGAGAGATACACTCAGAGAGAATAAAAGCAGAGGAACTCAGCTTAAGATGTGGTAATGTCATTACCTCTGCCTGTCTCTTATTGGACATGCTCATTAAGGCAGCACTGTGCTAAAGGCTAAGGGCCATCTGGTTTTGCATACAGTTTGTGTGTTTGGATGCGCTGAAAGGATTTGCTCCATCTTCTTTGCTCCCCCTCACCTCACTCATCTCCCCCCTTGGTTGTTTGGGCTAGACTAGACCAAATGGTGGTGCTCTGGGAGTGATGTTTTGTTTGCAGAGAGATTCTGTTTGACTGCAAAAGGTGGAATTCCACCATGACATAATGAAACCGATACTGCTTTTGCAGTGAAGTGAAGCCCCCCACTGACGGGGGTGGGGGTGGGGATTTGGACTTTGTTTTTTGTAACATACATGTACACTGTATTCTCTTGGGGCAAATGCCTCTCTTTGTCTTTCTCTTTCTCACACAAATACACCACTACCTCATCTCAGTCTCTCATCCCCTAGAGGTGAGCACTGTTCAAACACATCATATCATTGGCAAACACCACACCCTTGCCAGTCAGCGTCCCCTACTCCAGTGCTCACAGAAACAAATGGGTAAGGAAGAGGCAGAGTAGGAGCTGAGCCGGCAAAGACCTTTAAACCTTTCATGGATGTGTGTGTGTGTGTGTGTGTGTGTGTGTGTGTGTGTGTGTGTGTGTGTGTGCGCTGCAAGTAAGAAAAGAGGAAGCAGAGCTGTAATACCAGACAATGAGTCAACCTGGAAAATGGGGAAGAACAAGGTGACGTTTTTTTTTTTAGGTCCCTTCCCTGTTCCCAGACATACGTACACTCACCAAGCACTTTATATAGAACACTTGCCCAATCCATCACAACAGCTCTGCCCTTACAAGGCTTATACATTTCTAATAGTGACAAAATATTAGGAACTCCTTTTTTATAGCACATGTTGCAGTCACACCAACACCTTTAAGTCACTGTCAGCTAAAACTGAAAACAAGTTTCGTAAAAGTAGAATTTCTGGTGGAGCTGTTGTGTTGGATTGCATTAGATTGCACAAATGTTCCCAGTAAAGGCTCAGTGAGCACGAATATTGCCTGAAGGTGTGCCTCAGGTCTCTATAATCCTGTGGGGAAAAAGTAGGCTATCCCTGATGGAGACACCTAAAAGTCATCTTTGTGTAACTTCCTCTGTTAAGTAGTGGTGAGAAAATACTAAAACCCCTTATATTTATGCATCTAAGTTTTTAAAAATATTCTGTACGTCAGGTTGAAATGTTGACATGATTGCTTACTTTCTTACTTAGATAACAAGACTGGCACTGCTCTCATGTGCATAAACCTGTAGCTAGCAACAAGTTAACTTACCTTAGAAACTGAAAACTAAAAAAGCAAGTTTTATCCATCTCCGATAAAATATTTTCTTTTTTTAAATCCCACTTTCTTCAAATGAAACCATAGAATCTGCTTAGTTATGAGTTTTATAAGTGCTGAGAGTGGGTGAGGGTGTTACCAGGCTATTTGATTCCCTCAGTTTCCTGCCTTTAAGCTAAGCTAAGCTAACTGGGTGACTTTACAACACGTACTTTATAGCCAGAAAAAAGTATTCTTGCTGGGCCATGAGGGTTCATACAGTGCTAAACAAATTTATTAGACCATCACTCAATGTGGTTTAGGCCACAGCTGCACTAAATTAGCTAAATTATCAAAATGTGCTTCTGTAAAGGTTAATCCACCAGTATGTGCAATCTCTTTAATCCAAATCATATTTTTAATGCTAAAATATAATTATTGTTATCCGTGAATTTGAAAATTTATTGTTTTACAAACAAACCAGAAAAAAAAAAATAGCAAAGCACAACATTAGTTTCTGATTAAGATGTCATTTACTTGCATTCCTGAACTGATTTTTTTCCTGACTTCCAGTGTCCAGTGTGCATATGTGTATATAAAAATGTTAATTCAGTTTATTTTCCTAATAACAATAATAACATTTTCAGTTTTAATCAAGTTTTTGACAGATTTCTAAAGTATTTTTCTGTTTTTATGACAGGTGATCTAAGCCATTTATCAGGTATCACTGCTTTTACCTCCTTCACCCACTTCCCTTTTTAAACTGTAAGCAATAATTTTGAATGCATCTCTCTATTTAATAAATTACACCCCCCCCCAAGCATATGGAAACATGTGCCACTGGCACTGCAAGAGGAGAAAAAAAAAATCAATGAATCCCTGTTGTGTGGTCAGAGAAGAGTTTGTTAAACACAAAATCAATACAGCGTCTCTGCATCTCTGGATGTCATAATGTGTTGCTAATCTGTTGGTGGAATTCCCTCCCTGCCCTGATCAGACCCAATGTAACCACACAAGAAGAAGAAGAAGCAGAGAAGAGTTTGTATTTTGTCATGTCTGTATTTTTGTCTCATTTTCACAAAAACATGTACAGGGGAAGGAAAAGCCTTTCAGTAGAACCTGAGGTATTTTTGCATCAAGCAGCCTAAGGTATCAGGATTTTCTTTTAAAAACTCATCTAAATTCATCAGTGTTCTTAGATGCGTTGCTATTTACACAACAACAACAACAAAATAATAATAATAATAATTTTAGCAAATGGGACAGCCTGCATCATCCTTGTTACATGTCATAAATAATTCTAACAACAGTTTTTAAAAATATAAGGAGGGAGGTGAGGAAAGGAGAGGTTGCTTGAGCCTCGGGGAAACATCGGAATCTATCTGAACTTACTGTAGTTGCAGCAGCATAAGGTCAAAAGTCAGAGATCGCCAAAGAGTAAAGCTAATCAAGGGTCAAAGGAAAAATAAACACATTTTACATTATAAATAAATAACCATCTCGCACCGGGAGAGCAAAGTTTTCATGTCTTGCAGCTCAGGATATGAAGATCCTATTTTTTTCTTTCCATTTTGTTAACCTGTTTTTTTTTTTATCAAAGCTTTGGAAAATAAGAAATAAGAAAACAAAAACAGAGAGAAAAGCTAAGGAGCTTTATGGACATGCATTGTGCTGATGTACCAGCAGCTGTGTACCCTGTGTCGGGCTTGGCTCACTGAAAGATCCCCTGAGAATGAACAAAAGGGTGTGTGTGTGTGTGCGTGTGTGTTTGTGTGGGAGGGGGCTTTACATGTGTGAGTATAAGGGCCTAGAGCATGAGGTGTGTATGTGTTGATTTCAGCTTTGGTGGATGCACTGTGATGATGACTGATAAACTGGTGCTGGCTCAAGGAGGACGCTCAGGCTTTAAATCTCAAACTTGTGAAAGACTGTGTCTGTTTGCATATAGTTGTTATTATGCAAGCCCTCATGAAACTGGCAGAAAATGTTTTACTGTGTATGAACTATCAGAGATTGCAAGGCTACTCTGTCTTCCTCTTCACACAGTCAAACAAAACAGTCTTTACAGGTAACGCTTGAGCCCTCAATTGAAATCTATGAGTTCACACTGCAGATGAGCGAGAACAATAGTGCTGCCCTTAGAGGGGAGTCTGTGTCATCTTCTAAATACAAAAAAACAACAGGCAAAACTTGGCTTTAGGAGTATCATGTTGCAAGGATGTGAAAGGTAATTGGACTAATTGTTACCAGAAAGCAGAAAAGTGCATTTCAGAATCATACATCACTCTCCCAAAAGAAGGAACATCACATATTGCTTTGCTTGAATTTGTTGAATGTGTGTATTTGTTTGAGTGTGTTCATAAATACCATACAGAAAATAATAATAATAATAATTATTATTATAATTCAACAAAAGAAAAAAGAAATAAATCCACAAAACATTATATTATTTCTCATTACCAGAATGAACCAATACAATAAATTAAAACTATAACTGAACAGAAGTCCATTAAAATTGCTATATATATTCATATTGTATATATAGTATTTGTCTGTCTGTAGTCAGCCTCTCAGGTGCATGCTCAGTGGTGACCATAGATGGTGACTGGAAGGAGTGGGAGGAGGCTCGGAGGGGGTCTAATAAGGAGCTGAGGGGTCATTAACACATACCCTCATCAGCATCCTGAAACCTCAGTTCCATCACACTGTTAACACTGGAAACAAGGGTACAAAGTCAAGAAAGATGCACTGTGCTTTAGGAGGGGAAAACACTGCCCATTCTTCAAATAGTCTTTTCATCAACAAAATGCTGAGGATCCTTCATTGTCTGGATGCAGTACCGCCTTAATATTAAGTCCTTAGGATCTCTCTGCCTTGTGCTGTGGCGATGTGAGGAGATGGTGCTGTTAAGGAGTCCTTTATTGTACTGCCTGTAGCAGGCAGAGACTTTGGGAAGGGGAAGGGGGGGAGCAAATGTAGCCGTGCAAGCTTATGAGGCTTATTGGAACCAGGGTGAAGCTTTGGGAGAGAAAATATTGGGTTTGGTTCAAATCACAAGCTATACACCCACTGAAACACACTATGTTTGACCACAGGCAAGCGGTTTGTGTCTCGACTGTCAAAATAAGGGAATTCTATATATTAAGGATGCAACATTTGGCCTGGGTTGTTTCTTTTTGTCTGGGACAGAGCTGATAAACATAAAGAGTTTCAGTACCTACAGTTGCCCCCTTTACCTCCCTCCCCCCCAGACTTTTCTTCATTTTTGTACAAGAGTTCAGAATGGGTATGGTCTGCTAAGCACCACATCTGAGGCTCTGTCTGTCCAGGTGCGAATGCTAACCTTTTCACATTAACGCTCAGCTTGCATTTGTCCTTCTCTCAACTGAGTCTTTAACACTGTCTGTGAGGGGAGCTAAAAAAACAAACAAAAAAACTCCTCTGCTCCACCATGTATGTCTTCTTCCTGCCCTCCCTCTAACAAGTCCATTTTTGCCTCCATGGAGCAACTCTGATGATGTCCATTATCTGTCAGGATACCTCTATGATCTCCATGCTCCCAGAGAAGCTTGACTGCTTCCCTATTTTACCCAGTTCTTCCCTGGACCTTGTCTCGGAGATGCTCTCTTCAAACTCCATCTGACAGCTGCGCCGCTTGAACTGCTTCTCAGATGCAGCCCCACTGTTATTCGAGCTGGTGGACATGGTCACTGCTGATGACGATGTAGAGTCCCGGTGGTCTTTCTGCATCTGTGGTGCTGACGGCTTCTCTCTCTGGGATTTCTCTCGTAACCGCACACCTTCGCTACACCCAAATGCCACATACGTCGAGCTGCTACCAAACCTCACTGATGACCCCTCGCCCACTGCCTCTCTTGCTCCCAACTCCATCTCTCCCTCACCACCTTCCTCTGCTCCAAAGTGCCAGGGAGCATCTGTGGTTGGGGTGACTGGAGTGACAGGGGTGGTGGCCTGGACAGTGTCTCTGTGTTTGGTCCACATAGCCCCAGAACCCATGGTGGGCAGGGAAGGTAATGAGAGGAGCAGGGAGCCCTTAAGGTTTTCTTCCAGGCTGTGGTTCTTGTGGTCCAGCAACAAGTTGAGGGACTGCGGAGGTTGATGTGGTTGGGAGTGGATTGGCGAACTGCCGCAGTTTTGCTTGGTTTTTCTCCTAAGTCTGGATGAGGAAGAACCGGAACGATGGACTCCTTCACTTCCACTGAGCCCCAAACCTCCTATGCTGCCCCCACTGCCTGGTGAGGGGAATGGTGAATCGGAAGAGCTGGGGCTGTCTAGGACGGGCGACTGAGAACAGACACCATTGGAGATGCCTCTTCCTGGGCTGTCAAGTTTGCACAGCTTGGGGACGTCTTCAGAGTGTGTGGGTGCCAGGTTGGGGCAGTGGGGACTGTTAGGGGAATAGACAGACTTAATGTCCAGGGAGAAGGAGCGTTTGAGGCGATTAGTGTCCAGGATCCGCTCTGCAGAGAGGTGAAGGCCATTGAAGCCTTGCTGGAGAGAGGTGGGTGATGGCAGCTTGGGTTCTGGCGGGATGTGTGACTCTGTGGCAGATGAGTCACAGTTGTTATGGTGACCATTCATCTCAAAACCTGTGGTGATACCATTAACCTCTGAATTCTGCTTAGTGTTGTTTTCAGATTTCTTGTCATCAGAAGTTAAAGCTTGGAGTAATCGCAGACCCTTCTCAAACTCCAGCAACTGACCCAGGAAGTTAAAGTTGGGGGATATGGACGGTCTTCTGTCCTTTACAAATCTGTCAGCAGAAAAGAGTTAGAGAAAGAGGTCACGGCTAAGCAGTTGTGTTGTAAAGTGTTGTAATGGTTTTGCAGTAAATCCCATCTGAATTCATGAGATTACATTTGTTTAACTGATCCACAATACATAATACTGTTGTCCTGACAGGGCAAAGCAAAGCCTTTTGTACAAACTATGCTCCCTGGCAGGGATCTAAGAACTGTATTCCACATGACAACAGTGAACTGCCTTTTTTTACTAGTACTGAGACCTTAGCTTAGCTAATAGTGAACAGGAGGAGCAGGCGTACCTGTAGGCATCATCTGATGATAGGCCCATTGTCTTCATGATGTATGCTATGGCGATGGTTGCCGAACGTGAGATTCCAGCCAGGCAGTGCACAATGACTCTGCAGTTTGATACTTTAGCTTTGTCTGTTGGGAGGTGGAAAAAAATAAGTATGAATATATAGAACTATATGAAAATATATACAACAATGCATATCACTGACAAGCCTCCGCTTTAGCAGAAAGTCTCAGGAGACTTTCAGTGCCTACTGAAAGAAAACTGACATATCTTGAAAGAGTACAGGGATCTAAACAGATGGTTTTGTTACTTGCACTACATGTGAATGGTTATTAACTAGGACAATGCAGTTATTCTGTATTAAATATCACTTCATTCTCTGATGCATAATTTCACTTCCTTATCTCCACACTTCCTTCAGTGGCTATTGTGCTTTGTACTGCTAGTCTTCACCTTCAATCCATCCCTCCCCCTCCTTCTTACCTATGAATTCGTTCGTTTTGTCCAGCCATGGAAGCAATTTCTCGCAGTAGTTGTCATTTACTGGGATGCGCATGAAATGGCTTTCGCTGATAAAGTCTGGCTTGGGGCAGGTGTTGCTGGCATTCAGCACATAGGTGATACCATTCTGAGCCATCAGATCCTGCAGAGACAGAGATACACATGGTTTAGCATCATATTTTACTGGAATTAAAAGCAAGTCAGCCATTTTTTTACTGATAGAACAAACAAAATAAATGATACCTTATTAAGGACGTCTTTCTGTGATCCCAAATAAAGGTGTGGCAGGATGCGAGTGGGCCCTACATTAGCGACAGGCAAGCAGGGCTGGGACAAGCTCATAGGTAGAGCAGTGGCAGGTTTCCCTTCACACAGGCCGGGGAAACAGGAGGAAAAAGCTGCAAAACCTCCTGCAGGGAAAGAAGAGATCGAGAGAAGCAGTTAAACATATGAATGGTTTTCCGTTTATGCATACAAAAAAAATACACACACTGGGAACTCTGCAAAGACATCCATCATGAACACTGCACCATCATCAGCAGATGCTCAGTAGACTTTAAAATGTGAATCTGGGTCCCACTTAGAGCGACAGGAGCAAAAAAGGGGCTCTTTTTGCTTCTGTGAGTGAGTTAGGTTCACTGCTGGGTGGCCAGGAATGCACGCCTGGCCCTTTAAGAGGCAGGCGGCTCCACTTTTGGCATATGTGTATGTGTGCGTGTGTGTGGCTCCATTTCCTGCATGAGCTCATGTCCTGTAGCAGAGCATTGCGTCAGGCTGGGGGAATGAAAGAGGCCACAGGTGCAGGGCCAGGACAGAGGCCCAGTAACATCTCCACTGACAGCTGAAAAGTACACGCACACACATGCATCGTCAAACATATGTGCACACACACACACACACATATGTCAGAAGATGAAGGAGAGATACACTGTGAAAACATGATCTCATAATGTTGCGGTCAACATATGCTCAATATTCACTCTCACTGGCATTAACTCTCTTTCCGCCCAGTTGACACACACAAATGCCCATACTCATTAATACTCTGCAATACTGCAGTTGTACAACTACAGGGTGAGGAACAAGGAAAGGAGGTAGGGTTGTGTGTCTTCTTTCGGTAATGACCTCGCTGAGGAGCGTGGAGAAGAGAGAGGAGTTCTTCAAGGAAACCTTGAGCCCCAGAAAGGAGATTAGAACCTAATCTAGGTTCAGCCTTGCCTGACCCAATCTGGGATGTAGCGCATGCACACACCTAAACACACACACACGCATTCACAAAGTGAGAGTGAGTGAGACATGACATCACGATCCTAAAGTAGCACACACAGCACAGTGCAAGCAGGACGTTGCCTTCCCCTGTAACACACACCCAGCTGCACTACTCAAGTAACAACAACTGGCAAACACACAGACACACACATGTGGAGCACACAGTGTCAGCAGTATGCACTCAACAGACAGAAGAGCTGCACAAAAAGGTTGTGCAAATGCTCAGAAGATAGGAGCTTTTGGTATTTGGGGCTATTTCACAACAGCACAGCTACTGAAGAGTGAGTAGGCTGGGTGCATCCCGATGACCTAGTGCTATTCTGGGTGCAATGTTCCTTTAAGAGCAAAGTGAAGAAGGCCTGTCTGTTTCCAGCTATTAATGGCAACCAGCGGAGCGATGACATCAGTGGTCCACATGGGTGGTGGAGTGGAGAGAGGGATTTGATGCATAAGGAGCAATCAGATAATTTATGAGAGGAGGCTGAGGGATTGCTGCCATTACAGCAACAACTCTATGATCAAACCTTTTTTTGGCCTAAATAATGTAGACTAAATAGACAGTGTGAAGTTCACACTACACTGTCTCCACCAGAGCCTCTCTCCCTGTAGTGAACCTACCGGCAGTGCTACAGCAATGATAATTGATAAAGCAGAGGGAGGAAGGGTTCTCTGAAGAGTTTCTTCCTGGTTTCCTAGTTCCCAGGCTGCTCTTGTGGAGAAAAAATATGGTACTACATATAGCATAAAATGTGTCTGTGTGAGGGAGTGGTATGTTCCCGGAGACAGTTAGATCAACAGGAATAGCTACATCACACAGCAAGCATTTCCTTTTGTATGTGCGGACATTGTTAGAGAGTTGTTAGAAGGACAGAAGACAGGACATTCCAGAGAGGAGACCGTATGTTTGCGTATATGTGTGTGTGTGTTTGTGTGTGTGTGTGTGAGAAGGAGAGGGGGTGCACACATGAATAGAATTACTGAATTGATTGGACTGATAATTGTAGCCATGACTAGTTTAGCACGCCTCCTCCCGTGTTAAATAAACACTAAAGGGCAGAAAGTTGGGCCAGCTAGAGTTTGCCTGTGACTCAGTAAGGGGTTACTTGCACGAAGGGAAACTGAAGTCAGAGATAAGAGAGCAGGACTGAATGTGCCTTCAGGCTTTTTCAAGTGCTATTAGAGCGACATTACGTCAACACAATTACAAACACCTTCCTTGTAGTCAAAGCTTTACATGGTTGGCGCTAATGGACATTAGTCACACAGGAGATAGCATGTTATTGTCACCTCGTCACCTGACCTTGCTCTACTTAAGGTTGCCAAGACAACAAGGAATAGCAATGTTGTTGATGACAGTTTGCTTCCCCTCAACACCACCGTGACCACCACCACCCTAGTCCAACTACAGTCAAGATATAAGGGCATCTGAAGACACTGATCTACACACATAGACCAAAAAGCCTAACGAGATGTGGCCTCACATTCTCCCTTAGAAAAGGATGACACATCTGTTCATTCCTATCTAAGCACACACATAAACACACTGTACACTCACACTGAGGTCACTGAAAATACCCTGTGACACACACACGAGCCCAGCTGTCCATGAAGATGACATCAGAAAGTCAAAAGGGAGAGAGAGTTCACCTTCATGATAATCAGCAGAAACTGACATGCTACATTAAAACTCACAAGTTAAACTTATCACAGATACACCAATCTAAATCTATAGGTTTTTTTTTGTGTGTGGAATGAGAGCTTCTGTGAAACATCATTATTAGTCATACACTGAAACGATGAAAACATACTCTGACAGGATGTGACTAAAATTCTGAACATGCTCGTTTAAAAAAAAAGAAAAAGAAAAAGAAAAAAGGGCAGTAGGAAAACCCACAACCAGGAAAGAGGGCACTGTGTCGCCATCGGCTGCTCTAAGCAGTGGTGACTTCCTTTTTCCGTTTTTCTTTGCCCACTTCATCATTTAAGCAACTGCTTATTTTCCTCTCTCTTTCTCCATCAGAGCCGAGAACTCAGGCCCTTCTTTGTTTGCCGGCAATGAGCAGCAGTCTTCTTCTCATTGGTTATTTCCCACATCTAAATTAATACCCAGCGTTCAGTTTGAAGGTATAGTTTACTGTTCCACTAACATGAAAAGTGTGTATGTTAAGCAGATCAAATATAGACTCTTCAGAGCTGTGCTGCTGCAGAAAGCTAAAAGATGAATGGAGGCGGAGCTGCAGAGATGCTGGCCAAAAGGACAGACACACACAAAACACCTGCCTAGCAGTTATGGTTTAATGGGACCTCTGCTATTACATCACTGCTGTTGGTACAATTGACTTCCTTGCCAACACAAGCTCACCCCCTTTCTCTCTTTGTGTGTATGTGTGTGTGTGTGTGTGTGTGCGTGTGCGCTTCAGTCTCTGTTTTACTCTTTCACTTGTCTGTTAATGGAGAGGGGGGCCGTACACAAAGCAGGCATGTTCATGCACACACACACACAAGCGTCCAGAGCCTGGGGGGCATTGATCTGCCTGAACGACTACCCCACTCCCCCTCCATCATTTTTCTCTGTGGTTGATATCAAGGGAGACATGACGCCATCCTCTCTGCCCCTCCAGCTGTCCCTCCACTATGAGGGGACATTAGCATATCAATGTACCCGCTCCCCTCCCCGCCTTGCCCTCCTAACATGACATCATTGCACACATGTCCCACTTCATCTCCACAAAGGCTGTGCTGGAGCCTGACGATGCAATGCAAGTGTGTGTGGTTGTGTGTGTTTTTGTGTCAGAAATGTGTAGACTGACAGAACATGGATGAGATAGTAGGATGAGGTCATTGCTTTTATGCACAGCATCGGCTTTATAATGGCTGGGAATGAGTGCATGATATTTACGTCATATTAGCTGATGGTTAAACTTCATTGCTCTTTATCTTACTGGACAGATAAAGTGACAGGAATATGTCACTTTGGTCAACTGCCGTTTCAACAGCACTGTGCTACTGCAATATAAGAACATAAACCACCATATAATTTAGCCTGCATTGACAAATCTATTTCCACAGAAATGTGTTAAAGTCCTCAGTACCTGTGACACATAATTCTTTCATCCATGGATGGCAAATGTGTGATTTTTTTTTCCCCAGCTTTCTCTGAGCACATGAATTTGACACTTCTAGCAGCAGAATCTGGCTGTGTAGAGATAAGCTGTAGATGCACATGTGCACATGTGAAGAGTGACAGGTGCAGATAGCTGCTTTGAACCGGTGCTCTAAAATACGCTGCATATACTATCTAAATAGACATACATTTGTTATCAAAATGGTTCAACTACAAAACAAGCAATTTAATTTGAACAAATGATAAGCTTAAGAGATATTTTGTGCAATATGCACGATGCTGTCTTGCTGTATAACAGGATTTTTCCATTGCTCTGCACTGCCTCATTGCTCTGTGTGAAAAGGTGTTATGTTAAACACCTGCAGTGCACACTGCACACATATTGATAACATAATCTCCACAAGACACCATTCTGCAGAGAGAGGGAGTGAGCAGGAGCGAGAGAGAAAAGCCAAGAGCAGAGGAAAAGAAAGAGAGAAAGAAAGAGCCTTTGTGATAGTTTTACATCTCAATGACCACAGGCTGAGAGAGCATGAGCACTATGTCATACCGTGGGTCACGGCTCTCATTCTTTCCCCCCGAGCCCTTTTTCTCTCCTCCTTTTCCTCTTCATCGCTTCTCATCTTCATGATGTCATCTTCTTAATCCCCTTTCTTCCTATTCTATACCTCTGAACAAATTAACTCCAAAAACAAAAAAAATGATACAACTCACAGGTTTGGCTTGGTACTCCTAATATATATATATTTTTAAACCTCACTATTAAGTCTTAAAAATTCACTTCACATCTATGTTTCATTTGTGGAATCCCTGGACTGGAATACCTGACAGTCCACTGTGCCTTTGTATTCATCTGCAGTGCACAAACTATTATCAGTGCCTTTCCACCTTGTTCGCATCTTTTCTGCATGTGTTTAACAATAGTGCATTTTATAGCCATGGAACTTTATGCATGTAAATCACACTCTGCATGCCTTCATTCTTACAGGCCATGTTGCATCTCATCACCTTGCACCCACACATACATACATATCCCTTCTCCTCCAGGTGGATACACACCTCGAAGCTCTCTCCCCTCCTTCATCCGGCGGACCCTGATCTTCAGCCTCATGTCTGTGTCCTGCAGGTCTGGCCAAAAACAGTCCTCTGCTGGGGCAATCACCACATCCAGAGGCATCCCCCAGAACGCACTCTGCCCTCCTTGGAAGAGTGATGAAGGCGAACCTTCTAAAAATCCCAAGTCCACAAAACTCCACTGAAGTCAAGTTAGCTGTTCCAGTTGTCCAGGAGGTGACCCTCAGCAAATTGACCCAGCAGAACAAAAACTAGTGCACAATGTCTGTGGACATGCTCCTCAAGGCAACAAATGGCCAAAATCCCATGCAATGACCACAAAAATTCCTAAAATGCTCCTGTGTCAATATTTGGCAATTCTGTGGTTTTGTGAAGAATGGTGGAAGCAGAAAATGCCAGAGAAAAAACAAAACTGAGTAGCCTGTAACGCCTGTATGTAAACGCCAGTTGTAATCTGCCTGCAGCTGGTTTACAGAGCGTCTGGTTGTTCCTCTGAGCGCTCTCCCAGTCTCTATGAGTCCACGGCCAGAAGAGCAGCCCACTATTGTTGTGCTGCTCCACTCTCCTTTCCTCTCATTCGTTCAGTCACTGGCTTACACTCCTCCCTCTCCCTCCCTCCTCCTCTCTCTTTCTGTCTCTGCAAAGAGGATGACGGAGCTGCACTCTCTCCTCGAGCTCTGGGGGTGAATGAGCTCACTTGCCGTGAGCTCAGACTCTACCCAAACTCCCTCCCTCCTCCTACTCTGCTACCTCCCTCTCTTGTGGAGCCAGCGCTCCGTCATAGCTAATGTCTAAGGCATGTAACCACATTCCTTACTCACCCAGCAAATATGTGGCTACCTCAGGGGCCTAGCTACAAAGCAGGGCTCTATCAGGGTACGATGGAGGCTAAAACACGGCTATCAAACTGTTAACAAACAGCTACAACACTGATTTAACTGTCTTTGTTCTCAGTGACAGAAGAGAGGATAATGCTTGGCTTTTAGGAGCCTAGTACTGATGGGCATTACAAGCAAAGATGGTGTTTGTCAGTTTTCTTGTCTGTTTAAATGTCTTTATACATAAGACACAGAAATATGCTGCTTATATGAACAGCTTTTTCATTTAATTCATTTTAGACATTAGGGATTATTCATATCTACGATAATTAAAGACTCCTATAGCTATACAGCACTGTATATCAGTAAGTAGAAGCTAAATACCTACATTAGGCTGATTGCCTTAAATGTACTGCATTCTCTAAGCACATTACACTTACTGTAGGAGGGGGAATTAAGGCTGTGCCAGTGCACTGAGAGCCGATTTGTCTCTCAAGGTGAGGGAATGTGTGTGACTTCACCACTTTTCCTGTGCTGGTTCATGTCTAACATGCTTGTGTTTGGACACTGCGTTTTTTTGTCTGGAGGATGTAAAGGTAGAGAGGAGAAAAGAAAGAGAGCAAAGTGGAGCAGAAATAAGGGGGAAAAAAATGAAATGAAAGCAGACAAAAGAGGAAGGGAAGACTAGAGGTGATGAAAAGACCAAACAAGCTCGTGGTCAGCCAGCCACCATCCGTTTGACACGCCACAGACTCCTGGTACTTTACTATGGAATTACAAATATGTAGGCCACAAGTCCAGTTACAGAAACAAGGCAGCGCAGGACTTTACAAAACTACTGGAAGAAACTCAATGTTAACAAATTATGATGTAGGTACAGCAGTTTATTGAATTATTAATGCAAGACTATTTTGTTTTGTACATTTAATCAAAAAAAAAAAGAATAAAACAAGCATGTTCAAACATGTGTTCTCTTCTTTTTAGCTAATATTTATGCCAATCAACCTCTGGCTCGAAATAATAGATTTATGGAAATTGCTATGTCTATGACAGTCAACCGTCTTGTCTGTTCAGTCCCATGTTGAGACTTCATAGTGCACTGATTACATTCAGACCAAGTCAGATGGACTTCAAGTACATTAAGTCACCGCCCAGCTCCAAAAAACAAACAAAAAAAAAAAAGTCAAATAAGCTTATACAAGATGTCCAGTTAGGGGACCAGCTGCATGCTGACTGACCTCATCTCATCACTGTAGACCCCTGAATGATCACACATGGGTGAGAACAGCTTTACGTCACCCTCTGTTCAACTGTGAGGGAGGGAGCGGGAGGAAATGGGCCTTACGATGAGCTTTGTGAAAAATGCAGACATTACTTTTGGGAGTGCGTCAAACTGTGAATAAACACACGTCGCCCTACAATCACCATTATAACACAATCTCACACATTGTTCTCCGATCTGCAGCTGAACAGGTGTGGCGTTCCATAGTGGTCAGCCGGGGTAACTACGTTTCAAACACACCAATCACCCCAGTTTGAATCCACATGTCGGATTAGTTGTTCTGGCTATGTGGCGCGAAGCCATAAAGTAGCTTTGAAACGCACGAGGCTCTAACACCTGTAAACCCGGAGTAGTGGAAACCAACAACAAAACAAAGTAGCTGTTTTCTGTTCCTAAAGCAAATTCCATGGTGTCCCTCTCTTTATACCCCTCTCCTCCTCCTCTGGTCCTCAGCAGGGTAACAAGGCTCAGAATAGTAGATGTGTTAATTAGAGGATTACAGCCAAGATGCTATAAATGACAGCCGGGCCTTTTTTATTGACTGCACATGTGTGCCCCCGCGACAGAAATAGGTGGGGTGGTCACTTTGCGCGCCCCCTCCTCTGAGATTCTCTCTTAGATTTAGAGCATGCTTTTATGGTACAGAACTTGTTACTAGGACAACGCACAGTTTAAACACACACACACACACACACACACACACACACACACACACACACACACACACACACACACACACACACACACACACACACACAGAGAGAGAGAGTGAGACAGAGACCAGCCAAAACTGATACAGAGCAATGGGTGTGAGGTACTGATTTTAGGGAAGGAAAGGGAGAAGATGGGTAAAGGGCAAAGGATGTCTGAACTTACCGGAAATGCCTCAACAAGAGATGGTGGTGTTGGGTTGATTGAAAGGAGAAAGACAACCTCTGTAGACAGCTGGAAATATTAGGGAGGTTCTAGTTCTGTGTTTGTATGTTGTAGATGTATCATGCATATAAATATACTGCCTACTGAAGTGGGTTTCAGTCTTAACTCTAAACACTTTTAAATGTTGCCTGAAAGTCTATGTATATATTGTCCTTTAAGATAAAATAAAATGACTCATTTAAGTTTTGTCACCCTGCCTTTTGCTCGATGAAAAGCGGGATAGGCTCCAGCCCTGCCCCTGTGACCCTGAACTGCCTAAGTACAAGAAAATTGATGGGTGGATGGATATTATAAGAGAAATTTCTGCGATTTTGTTTTTTAAATGGTGGTATGTTTAAAATTGACAGGTGTGGCCCAAAAAGCAAAACCATTATTTTTGAATAAAATTAAATACTGCATGTACAGTTTTACACTTCACAACACAGATAATATGAAACACTACAGCTATGTGGCCTATGTACCCATAATGGAAATAAATATGAGTTGGCCAAACCTGATTTGCACAGTTAATATTCTGAATCCTCTTTTCAATTAGTTGATGAACTGTTTAAAATGTTTTTAAAATAAATATGCCAACTCTACTGTAATAGGCACCTCTATTCTCAGTTTGTAGGTACATACAGTGTTGCACCAGCACAAATGACACATCAGTATTTAAGAAACTGACTCAATTTTAAATATTTTTCACCACCAGAAACGACCAATCAAAAAATATATATAATTTTAAAAATGGCACACACATAAACACAACCCCTGTTTGTGTTTACATACTGATACAAATATTTTTCTTCCAATATATTTTGTTAGAGCCTGTCCCCCCCTTCCTTTTCCACTGAGACAGACAGCAACAGGAGCGTCATTCTACACCTTGGATCATCTGTCAAGATATCACAGGAAAAAGAGACGTCATCCTCTGGATAGGGCAGGTTAGGCTGATGAACACTGTCAGTTAATGCATGTGTGTGTGTGTGTGTGTGTGTGAGAGAGAGAGAGAGAGAGAGAGAAGGATGAATGGTGCAAAGGTGAGAGGAAGGAAAGAATCATGCTGCTAGGGTTAGGAATAGAATAAACGGTTATTTATGGAGTAAACTTGTATTTACACACATCGGTGCACTGTATGTGTAAATACAAGTGTATGCACCCTTGCACAGGTGTATGATCACTGTGCATGCATGTAAGTGTGTGTGTGTGCGCGCGCGTGTGTGTGTGTGTGTGTGAGCGAGCGAAAATGTGTTGATAGTGCTGGTTGTCAGGGGATCAGTAACAAGGATGCTCTTGCAGTGATGTAATGCCTACAGGAGAACGCAGCTGCCATGCCTGGGGGGTGAGGTAGTCACCAGGGGAGAAAGAGGGGAGGATGGATCGAGGGATGGAGCAAGTGAGGGTGGGGGAAGTGCTGAAGAAGAGGAGAGGGAGATTAAGTCATTCGGTGGGGGTGGGGGTGTGTGTGTGTGTGTGGGGGTGCTGGCAAGGAAGAGGGGGTGTTTGAATCAATATGGAGACAGCTGAAATGATGTGGTCATATTGCCAGGGGACCTTAGAAATGTCACTGGTATTGTGTGTGTCCAACTTGACTCTTTATCAAACATCAGTTGCACCAACGATAATGTGCAGATGCTATTAAATATAAAAAAAAGATTGAAAATGCCTTCTAAGGCACTGGATTTGACTTGTTTACTTGTTATTTGATCAGATATTTAAAATACAAAACCTTTAAAGTTGTATGCAAGTATGTCTTCCCATCCACCTTTAAATGAAACCCCTTCATCTCTTTTTCTCAGACATATAGAGAAGCTGTGATTAGAGATGATAACACTAAAAAGGCTGAGGAGGTGAGAACGAGGAGGAAATCAAAAGAAAGGGAAGATGGAGGGAAATGCTTCTTAGATGTAGGCGAGAGGAGGGTGCATAGAACTAAAGTAGCACTGATGCACCAATGTGCCCGGGATGAGGCAGTCTCATCTCTATCTGCACAGCCTCGAGGGATGCTAGCTTGCAACAGTCATTCAGCAGACCCCCCCCTAACCTCCAAACAACTTAACCCCCTGGAGATGCTCTGCACCCGGGGCTACTGCACCAGTAAATCTGTCTCACTGGCAAGAAATTAGTTTAGACTTACTTATAAACACTCACTCAAGCATATACACAAGGTACACACACACACACACACACACACACACACACACAGAGAGAGAGAAGGTAAGCTATCAAACACACCAAAGGGGGCCTTCAGGACCAGACGGGTTTTCATAAACCAGATGAACTACTTAAAAATGCCAGTTGGAGGCTTTCAATGATGTGTGTGTGTGTATGCATGTGGAGACAAAGGGGGACTGTTAAGTTTCAATATGAATCGCTGCTGGCCACTGCAGTGTTTGCATGCATATAAAGACTGTGCATTCACTTTGGCTGCGTATAAAATAAATGTTAACTTTAGCTTCAGAGAGTGAGACAGCTTACAGCTGTTTTCTGTGGATGAATAATGTATGTATGTGTGCAAAATAGGCTGAATATGTGCTGAAACCATGTCTATGACTACACAGTAATGAAAACATGAAGAATGTGAATGTGTATTAAGAATGCACACTGCACCCTGCTCTGATTTCCCCAGAGGTGAGTTTGTCTACACAGGTTCTCTTGAGCAAAACGGATGGATTCTAAATGCTAATGGCCAGAGCTCCAAGCACAGAGTTTCCTCAAAAGGCACCAGAAAATAATAACAGCCCACACCTCTCTCGTTGTCTCTCGTATGCGGTAACAGTGTTATAACGGCAATGCTGTGACAGAGAGGAGCTGACACCAGATCTGTTTGCTTTTAAACAGGCTTGTACCCCTGCTACATGCAGACCGACAGGCAGGTCTCAGATCAATTAAGTGTTAATGAGCTCCTACCGGCACAGCAGGCAGGCTGACAGATCCTCTGTCCTCACAACAGTGCTGGAAGCCACGCCATCTGGTCCTCTGTTAGCTCAGTGTCTTGTCTACCTGTCTTACAATTAACTCAGACAGTCTCAGGCAGTACCAGGGCATCTCTCTGCAGTCTATGCAGTGCCTGTCTGTGCCTGTCACTGAGCAGTGTTATCAGATTAACTGATATTCTTTAACACGAAAACTACCATTATCTTATCGATGTGACTGATTCCCAGTTTTTCACTGACCATATAAAGGCATATTAGAAAGGGAACTGTAACATACCCATCTGCTTATATTCCAGTGAGCTAAATGTATGTAGAAATGTTAAATAATATAATCATTTGGGGGAAAAAAGTTTTTTGAGGAATTCAACTAAAAAAAAAAACAAAACAAAAAACCCCCAAAATGAAACAGACCGCACATAATTCCTGTCATTCATTCAGTCACCCCCCCCCCCCCCCCCCCCCCCCCCCCCCCCCACACACACACACACACACAGACATCTGGCACAAGGCGTTACACCCTGCAGTCTGGATTTGGGTGTAGAGGACATGGTGACAAGAGCTATCGCAACACCCGTGGTCAAGGTCAGCTTTCCAGCCATTACATGCCCTGAAGAATGCGTGCATGTGTGAATGTGTCACATCCACAATGCAACAGTGACATCACTCCGTCAGCTATAGAAGAACAATAGGAAGGGAATGACGTGATGGCACAAGAGGAACTGGGCAAGCTGTTTCTGTGTGCACCACCATGCCCACACCTACATAACACTGTTTAATCATTAGTAAAGCTGGAATTCTGAGATTCTTTTTTTTTTTTTTGGTCTAAATTAAAAAAAAAATACTTTGGCTTTTATTTTAAATATACATGCACCAGATTTGTGTGCATACATGCTGAGTTCCCTAGACATCTCTCTTTAACCCTGGGGAACCCTGATGTCACTTTATCAGAAACAGGAAACAGTTAGACAACACAAGGGGAGAAGGCCTCTCTGTGCTGATCTGCCTCCATCTATGTGTGTGTGTGTGTGTGTGTGTGTCTGTGTATGAGTGAGTGGTGTTTTTTGTGTGTGCAGAGGGGGAGATATGAGGAGGACTGAGAATGATTGCAAACTGTTGCATACCTCAATCTAAATCTTTGGATTTGCCTGGAACTCCAAAATTAGCCTGTTGCTGTGGAGATAAAAAATCTTGCTTTTTTATCAGGAAACAACAGCAGCCCTTGAGGTTGAACCCAAACATTTCTGTGGGGTCAGCATGTATTTACGGTAAAAAAGCCCACTGCTACAAGTCTGTATACATACCAGGAAAAGTGTTAAACCACAGAGGATTTAAACTACCAGCACTTCAACAGGCAACTATTCTATTCCTCAGCTACTGAGCCAGGAAAAGAAAAGACCTCAACATTTTTTGGAGAATAATTAGCAAATAGCATATTAAGATAGATTCTTTTATACTGTAATATTATAGAGGACAGAGTACAAGTTCACCAAGAAATGCGGCCTCATTCACACAGTAAAAGAAGTCTTTTCCAAGCAGGTAAATAAGGAAGCAGCTCTTCGGCATGCCAAAGATAAAGTGCATCAAAGACAGGCCAGCGATAAACAGGAATCCACCATTGTTCCAGGGAATGAAGCTATGACAGAAGCGGCAGTGGGCAGTCCGAGCATGAATGGAATTTGGTGGATGCAGTCCAGGCCCTGGTAAGATAAACTAGCATAATTGTTAGCTACTCCTTTCCCTTTTCTTCTGCCTTTGGAAAATTCCACTCCACATGTGTGTCAGAGTCGTCAGCATAAGGGTTTCAGCGGTAAACTGATGGCGTAGCAACCAAACTAAGAGCACTTGGCCCAAACGCATGATGAGGTTTGAGTTATGAGGTGCTGATGGGGGTGAACCGAGCCTCGGGTAGCACAATGTTCAACTTCAGCTCCTGTTGACCTGATGTGTTGACACTGCCTAGGTAACAGTTTCAACAAACTATTTTTATCCCATGCTGGATGAATGCATGACCGGGGGTAGGCTAGGATGTTCAAAAGGCTTCAAGATAGATTTCTAATGTAGCAGGACACAGAAGGTATGAACAGACTATATACACAAACTAGCTTAAATAACTATACTATAAATAATTAAGTATTTAGGTCACTGTCACAGGATTTTGCCAGAAACATTACTTAGAGTAAAACATGAAAACCACACCTTGCAAGAATTGAGCAAATGTTATTTTGCATGTCTAAATTAAACCATAATTTATACTCTTAATGGTTATTTTTGCAGTCTTGAATTGTCTCTGACACACAGAATTGAGCTATATCAGTATGGGGGTCTCATTCACACTGACATATCGAGCTCTAATCTTTATATGCACTATTTGAAATTTATGAACATCTCTCCCATACTGGGATCTGGGAGAAAATGTTAAGTCTTCTCCTTTGCATGTTAAAGTACATATGTATAACTGTGTGTTTCACTTATGTGTGTCTGTGTGTGCGCAAGGGACTGAATGATGGAAGAGAAAAGGAAGAAGAGCAGGAGGCAAGCAGAGTAGTGAGATCACGTCATGGTGGAAACATTTGGCAGTGGCTCACATAAACACACACACACACACACCACACACACACATTATACTGTGCACACACATAAACACGCACATATGCTGGCCTGTTTTTGTTCCTCCAAATTTAAGGGAAAGAAGGGGAAAATGACATCAAGCTCATCATGTGAGGCCAATGAGACAGACGAGGGAGGGGGTGAGAACACTGGCAGAAACAGAACATTGTTACATAAAACGCAACTTGGTACAGGCCTCCTCTGGGCCCTGTTACCATATTATGTGTGTGAGAGAGAGAGTCTGTTTATATGTGCATGCATCTGCAGGCTTTCTGAAGTGCATGTACAAGTTAAGGATTTGCCCAATATCTCATCAAGGTGAAAGAATGAAGAAAAAAAAAGAGAAAGAGGTCATTACCTGCAAAGCAGAAAACAGTATTGTGCAGTTACAAGGCTTTTCAAACTATGTCACATTTTTCAGAGGTGGGAGGTGATGTCATAGATATTTTGAAACCTTTATTCTTTGACATTTGCTCTCCCTCTGTGCTAGATGGGGTGGGGCCGGTGTGTGCGCGCGTTTTGTGTATCTACAGGCAAGGGTGAGAGCATTGAGGCCACTGGCGCCAGATGTGACGACCGCAGGAGTCTGGGCCTAAAAATAGAGCTCTGTTCTCAGCACCATGAAACAGAAGAGAGGAAGGAGGAAGAGGAGGAGGAGGGGATGGGTAAAGAGATGTAGAAGTAAGAGGGAAGGTAAAGGGGCTGAATGAGAGATGTAAAAGGGAATGGTAAGGAAGGCGAGGTCATTGAGAATCCTGTGTCAGATCACCCTGGGGACGGTGAGATCACCTCCTAATGGCACCACTGGCTCCTTCTCAATGAAATCATTGATCTGCTAGAGCTCCCCATGGCCTAACTGAGAGGTAGGAGGGGGATGTGGAGGTGCAGAAAGGGCAGGTTAGGAGGTTAGTATACACAGGAAAAAGAGGGTGACAGAGAAGCTGAAGAGAGACAAGCTGTAGGTGGGGAGAAAATATACCTCAGACACACAACCGCAATTAGTTTGCAACCTCTGACCTGCACTTTGACCAATGAAAACACACCTGGAGGCACTGAGCAGTAAGCAAAGGTCATTCAAACACTGTTTATACAACTTGATTGATCACATCATTTTCCATCACACATGTTTCTGTGGCTCTTTAGAAGCTGGCAGAACCTGGACCCCCAAGCAAACTATAAAACTTTTACATTTTTAGCAGTTTCCAGTCACATAAAACTGGCAATCCGTGTCGGTTGAAGCATCTCGAACACACACGTACACTGCAGGTGTCCATGCACATTGTGTGTGAAATGGTTTCTTCACCTCAGGCTTCAGCTTCAGAAAAGGAGACTTCATGCTGAGCTCCATGAGAAGAAACATAAAAAGTCTTTCAGTTCTGTGGAGGCTTACAAACACTGAGCAGTGCGACCTGTCTCTCTGAGCGAGTTCTCTGACCATACAGGCTCTGAGACACACACACACACACACACACACACACACACACACACACACACACACACACACACACACACACACACACACACACACACACACAGGATGAAATAAGGAGTATTACCTCATCTCCTCAATTGCTCTCATTTGTCTATTATGTCTTTTCTCACACAAATACTCCAAAACGTTGCCTCATACGCATTTGTGCTCTGCTTTATATGTACGTATTCATGCACGCACAAAAACATGCATGCTCACAAACAGATCTCCTTATGTAGCTCATTGAAATGTCTGAACGGCTGCATTGTAAGGTTCAGCCTCCCATGATTACCTCACCTCTTCAGCTTCTCTCTAATGTGTGCGCACACACTCGCCGCACACACATGCAAACGCAGCGGCTGCTTGCCACACTGTTGTATAACAGGACACAAGAATGAGACGTAACTAACTTGACCTTTGTACCCCTTGTCTGTGCAATCACACCCTAACCTGATGTCATCAAAGCTCCGAGGAACACAGCAGCTCCTGTGTTTTTTTACAATGTGTATGACAAAGAGAGTGCAAGTGAAAGAAAATGAGAGCGAGGCACCTTTCATCTCCTAATACCTCTCATCAGTATGTCACTGCCTTGTCTCTTCTTGTGTGCTTTTGCATTGAGCTGGTAAGCTGACAGAATGGGAGACAGTAAAAATCTAAAACTGTGCCCCGCCTACATATCACATGCTACAGAATGTAAAATACATTATCATTTATAGTGTACAATTTTTCAGCTTTACTGAAAATCACACTGACATTTAAAGAAAGCAGAAGTGCTTTGAGAAAACTTTTTTTTTTCTTTTTGTGATTCAATGCTGTTCATAGGACTTAGAATACTCATTTTAGTATGTGCACTGATAATGCAATGACCTGACTAATTTTGTCACATTTTATTGTGAAACAGCACAACTTGGTTGGTATGTTTCCTGGAATGTGAAACAGCTCAAACCTGACCAGGCCTGTTCATCTGATGAGATCACTGAAATATTCACTGACATCATCTCCCTGATGATGTTAACAAATAATTTTATTTCAATTATTTAACTAAGTATTAAAAAAATTAATAAAAAAATAAAAACATTTGCCAAAATTCCTGAGACATAAAGTTGATAGTCAAAGGGTTTGATTCTGTGTGGCATTTTAAAAACAAATAGTCGACTGGCTGCACTTGAAGTCATAAGTCAGACATACCGTGTAGAGCCCAACCAATTAATCGGTGGACCAACATTATTGGACGATATTAGCTATTTGCCAATCTACTGTACTGGCATTTATAATGGCCTTATAATGGTTTAAAAATTTTTTAAATGAAAATTTAATAACTAAAAACGGGATGGGAAAAACACCTTTATTAATATTGATGTTGCTTAGTTTGTCCACTAGAGGGCACTCTGCAGACTCGCGTAGAGTGTAAAGAAGTAAATAACTACACATAACAAATGTTAGGGAAATCTGTTTACGTTTCACGTGTCTGAAAAAAAATCTCGACCGATATATTGGAATATCGGATTTCTGCTTTCACCAAATATTCTCTAATACAGTGCATACTTACTATACCCACATATCTGGACTGAATATTGTGAACATGCATTTGAGTTTTTCTGCAACTAACTATTGTATCACACGTGTTTCCGAAAGTCACCGTGTACACTTTCGCGGTGACGTCTTCATCTCACTTGTTTAAATCTTAAACCAAAAAGTCTTCTGTTCACTGTGACATAAAACAGAGCTCACATTTAAATGTAAAAATGTAAAATTAATAAATTACAAAATTTGATCTATTAATTTTCTTTTGGTCAAATAACTGTTTTAGGATTATATGTGCACTGTAAGTGAAGTCAGTGCTGCCAGTGTAGATGTGTGTGTGTGTGTTCCTCATCTCTACCTCATTTCTGCCTGTGTCCCTTTTCCCTCCTTTCTCTCTCTGACCCAATGGTGTGACGCTTTAGTAATCCCATGAAAAACACTGGCAGATGGTGCAAGAAAAGATTAGGAGCAGTCTCACACATCTGAAAACTCAGACTCACACACTACACAGATGAAATACACATCTGCATGTGCTTGCACCTTCATTTCCTCTTTCATGGCCCAACTCCTGTCGGGCCACTTTTATAGTGGTATTTTTGCACGTGCTTTATTTCCTAATTTCTAGCTGTCACTTTCTTCTCCCCCGCCCCCCAACACCCCCTGCTAAGTGTGCTATGAATAAAATGTATTGTTATTTTTATCTCCACCTCCCTTCCACTTGAAACCATTATTCAACTCTCTTTTCATCTGCAGCTCATGAGTGCACACTGCACACTTTCTTTTCCCTCTCTCTTTCCCTTTTTTTAAAGTTCTCTTTTTTATTCTGTTTTGCAAATTCATCTGCTAAAACTAGAACAGGATGATGATGCTGGCAGCAAAACGTTTCACCCTGGCAGTCCTATAGCATTGCTGCCGCAATGCATGACACAGCTGGCATCAGCTAACAAACTACCTAGCTCCAGACTAGCAGGCAGTGTTCAGCGTTGGTTTCTGGTTTGGCTGTGTGCTTGCAGATTGGTGGGAAATGCGTAAACTTTAGAGCCACTGGGGAGGCAGCTGGCTCCAACCAAGTGATGTTCTCCCCGTCCACACATGCATGCACGCACGCACACACACACACAATCAGAACTCTGAAAAAGGCAAGAAGCATCAGCCTGAGCTCCAACTGGGTGAGATCATCACTGTTAAAAATACAGCTGTCCTGAGAGAGACATGTTTCTCACAAACACTTTCACAGAATCAATGAAGTAGCATAACCTTAACCTTCATGCACACGGAGTCACAAAGACACTTTCCAACTACCACTACATCCTGTGTGAATGCATTCTTTAAAATGGGGTGAGAATTAGTTGTTTCATTCACAAAAACAACTGCCATATTGCGTCATTGCTACTAGCATGACGTCTTCCACATGTAACAACATAGTTTGCTTTCCAGTTGATCCATTATTGAATGACGAGAAACCTAAGAGGGGTCACTGATTGTTTTTGGGATCAATATGTTCCCAGTACATGCATTATAATTGTGTAATATTTCATTCAAGTACAGTAGGTTGTCTGTGAGCTCCTATCTTCACTAGTTTAAAGGAAATTTATATCAATAAGTAATAGGTTTTAGATCTAAAAAACATAGATCAGCTTCAGAAATGTTGCCCTAATCTCCCTTTAGCAAGCTTCTGCATAACTGACATTTAAGGTAGAAAAATCAACCTCCCCTCAGATAGGCAGCTTCATAATTATTCTCTTATTCATGCTGTTCATCCCATTTATGGATTCTTTTCATCTCACAATCCATTTCCCCCTCCTTTACACACCCACATTACCCCTCACTGGATTTGCACCAGTGTTACAGTGTGCATAGTGTGTGTACTTGCGGTCTGCATGTGTGAGGCTGAAAATAATTCCTCAGTCAGATATGAGGTCATCACAGGAATTATTAGTATCATAAATCAGAGGTTCAGTAGAGGGGAGGTGTAAAAGCAAGGAGGTGGGAGGAGAGGGAGGTGTGAAGACGGATTATTGTTTGAAATTTGTGAGACAGGAATAATGCCAATTAAAGCCAAGAATGAGGAGGCAGAGAGGGGGCAAAAATAAAGGATGAATAAAAGAAGTGCCTCAACAAGTTCTAATTTTTACTGGTTATTTAATCCATTACTTTATTTGACCTTTCTTCTGAGATTTGTTTTTGGCATCTTCAGCCTTTATTTAATGTAAAAGTACAGAGAGTGGGCAGGAAAGCACAGAGAGTGTGGGAGTAATGACAGTAATGTCTGGGGCTGACTCGAGCCCAGGCCTCTGCTGTAGCCTTCAGCGTATTGGTCATTCATGCAACCAGGTGAGCAATATTTAACCTGTTTTTAGGAGGTAAGTGCAACATCCTCAAATGACTAGTTCTGTCTAACTGACAGATATATTTCAAGAAACAGTTTCCTTGCATGCTTGCTTTGGCTACTGTGCGAAGAGCCTGAGATCCAGCATGGCACATCATAACCCCTGACCTCTGAACTTTCTCTGTACTTAGTTTGTTAACAAATCGCACATTGTACCATTACAGGCTGCGAGGCTGAATTCACAAATTCTTTTTAACCCAAACAGAAAAGACAGGCATCCTGTTAGACACCAGGCTCTGCTGCGAACCGTAAAGACTGCACAAAGAACAAAAACGCCTGATGTAAACAGTCTTCCCCAAATATTTCTTAAGCATCATCACATTAATAAAAGCAACTTAACAGCAACTCTTCAAAATTCTGACAAGCATGTCCTGTTCTTATCCCTCACACCTTCTCACTTTCTTTCTTTTCCACATAAGCAGATCCCTCGGCAATCATTCACATGACGTTATAATGCATGCAGGCACATGCACGCAACACCGCCCACCTGCATGCATGCACTGCATATACAGAAAAACATTACGTATACAACGCGGCTGCTAGCTCCACTGACCCCAATACTACAACCACCCAAACAAAACCTGACGCCATTGGCTGAGTCCTTCAGGGGAATATTCTCTGCCACTGTTGTCCTGGAAACAGCAGAAAAGCAGGGACAAAAATGGAAGAGGTGTGATTCCTCTTTTTTTTTTTTTCTCCTGAAGAAACACAGCGAGACTGATAAAGAAGTGGGAACTGCTGACAGGGGGTCCTTCTGCATTAACAAAATCCTGGCTTTTAGGCAGTCAGTGTGCATGTGTGTCTGTGTGTGTGTATGTGTGTGAGACACCAAACACAATCATGCCTATGGATAGAGTATGTACGGGTGTGTCTGCCCAAAGCATGTGCTCAGTACACTTCTGTGACAAATTGTAGAGGCTGTGCATTGAGGCAATCTTCAGCATCCATGAATGACTCATGAAAAAAGCACTAATCTCCCAGTGGAGAGAACAGGAGAAGAATGGGGATGCAGAGAGAAGAGCCGAGATTTGCCAGAGCAGCATGCCTCTGCTGCCTCATTTCCAATCCTGACCGAGGCAGATTACACTCTCCATTCTGCACTGACACATTTGGGACGGATTCATAAGCCTCAGCGGGTGGATGTGTGTGTGTGTAATATCTCTTAAAAAGCTGCAGCCACCACAGTCAAGATGTTATTAACTCAACAAGGCTATTAACAGCCTCGCTGGGGCTCAATTATAAGTCTCAGTGTGCTTAGTGGACACTATGACAGGGTAATAACTGTGATAAATAAGGCCAGAGAACTGAAAGTTGAGCTTCAACATTACTGTAGAGATGCTCGGTATGAGGAAGACTCCAGGGAAGTTTGAGCATCAGAGAGGCTTTGTATGTAGGGAGCTCAATTTTGTACTTCCCCACTCCCTCCTGTCCTCACACATACCTGCAAACCTTACACCACGAAGTCAGAATACTACTATAGTGTTAAGAAATGGGAAACAACTGACTGAGAGCAACATTTGTTGTTCTCATGAGTGACATCTGCTGATCAAACTGTGCAATGACAACAATGTGCAGGTTCAATGTGCAATAAACAATAGTGTACCTACAAAGAAAAAAAAAATATCAAGGCTTTGAGTCCATTCTGTCTCTTTTCTTCACACCATCATCATCATTATCATCATCATGTTCTTAACATTCAGCACCCACACGTATGGACACACATATAGACACTCAGTGTACCGGTGAGCAGGGAGACTTTGTGGAAGGTGCCCTCCAACTTCCCCATGAGAATGTGCACAAAACCATCTCTGGAAAGATGTCCCGCTTCTTTGGAACTCTGGTCATAAACCACCACTTCCTGCTTCCTGCCCAGCTCGACCTGTGCATAGGATAAACAACAAGGAAGAGAGGAGAATTCATTATTCAACGCTAAATATTTTGATCCACTGCCAACAAGGAAGACAGAGCGGGATAAGACTGGAATTCAAACCATCTAATTGGCATATTGGGCAATTTGGGACTTACATATATGCAGCATTTGAATGTATGACATGTATTCAAACTGCTGGGTGGGGTTTGAGAAATATTTTCTTTTGGCTGAGTAAACCCAGGCATTGAAAGAGGACATTCTGATGACGCAGTGATGAAAAATGAACTGCAGCAGGGACCAAACCTGTTTCCTCAAACACCTGACCTCTCTGCTGCACTCATATGCTCCAGGAAGAAGCACCAAGAAAATGAAAAAAGAATTCAAAAACCACATCACTGGGTGTTGTGACAATAAACTTTTACTGGTGCCAGTGACTGCAACAGTAAACAGTAAGCAGTACACGCGATTATAGTTAGAAAGATAATGCACAGGATTATAAATATTGCATTAAGGTATAGTATTGCACCATTCAGCTGTAATGTTTGTTTGTTTTTTTTGTAGAGATACTAGTGAGAAGGATGGTTGCTGTTATAAAGGGTAAAATCATGAAAGCTGGCGGCATAGTGCAGGGCGTGGACATCCACTGCTCTGTAGTGATGCTGTTTATGTCAGATTGGGAGAAAGATGAGAGGATATGAGCATGCGCTGGTGCGACAAAGTATTTCTTCGTGTGTATGTGTGCGTGTGTTTGCATGAGGGAGCATGTGCATGAGGCTGCACACAAACTAGCCAGACTGTGTTCGTTCCCCATGTTGTCAGGCAGGCTTTGGTCACATGACTATCAGGCAGCGCCTACTGCAGCTATGAATCACAGCCTGACTGAACCGCCACTGGACAGGAGACGTGAGAGGGAGTGGGAAGGAAGGCCAGCTAAAGGGAGAAGTGGGGTGGGGTGGGGGGTTATTATTACACATTGGGTCAACGCACAATATAGAGGCACAAGATATATAATGCAAATCCAGAAGAAAGGGAGGATGAAGGGGAAAAAAAGGAGTTGTAGAAGGGAAAACAGAAGACGGAGTGTGGCGAGAATGAAACAAGACAGCTCACTGAATTCTTTGTTTACCTCAATAAACAACAAAAGTACATCATCCTCATGTGCAAAGTGCTGATTACCCACTAGCTTCCAGTTCCTCATCACCTCTTTGCTCTTTATGCAGCTGAAGGCACAATGGCGATGATAACTCATGGTATACACAGCTCCACAGTGCACCTGGAGCGTGTTTGATAATGTTTCTGCTTACAGAGCAGCTGTAGCAGAGTGGCTTGGAAGAGTGCCAGGCAGGTGATTTAGACAGGACAAGGTCAGTCTGTGAAGTCTACTAACAACTTACTCTGGTTTAGTAAATCCTAACTTAGCTAAGGCTCCTCGCATCCAATATCAATACTGCCCTAAAAGCATGAAAATCTGTACGTTTTGAGCCTTCATATGACTCATGACAGAAAACCATACAAAAGTAGTTATTTACAGCAAAGCCTGCACTTGGTGTGTGTGGTCAGGTAGTGAAATTTAAATCAGCTTTATGCACAATGTGACACAAAATATCAATATCTGAACCAAAGACATGATGTGATACTCTATATAGTTCATCCAGTTTGAAAGAAGTAGCCATAACTATATTATGACATCACTGAAAGACACTGAAAATGATGCTTTTAGGAAAGGATACGTACTAGAATGACTTTTATGAACATGATCGTCTTGTTTTCCAAAATATATACAGGAAAATCACAAGGTAGGTGGCATCACTCTGAGATTTCTGCATCATAAATAGGATTCTTAAGCAAAGTTATCATGATCAGCATCTTTTAGGGACTGCACATAAGCAGACTATTACCTTTAAGCATTAATCTGGGAACAATTTCATAATCCTCTGATCTGTAATATGAGTACTGGAAACTTTCAAACACTATGCTTTCTAATCATTGTGACATTTATTTCTCATCTATAAACACCTAAAGTGGTTCCCACAAACATCTGTTTACTAATAAAAATAATAAGATCATGGTTTGTCTGAAATACAGCTGTGAGGCCATCTGGCCAAATATACACGCATACAAAATATAAACCAGATTAAAAAAGAGAGAGAGAGGGCCTGAGGTTCAGCAGCATGGATTTAACAGAAAATTAAAATGCACAATTTCTCCGATTTCCTCTTTCAGCCATTAAATGCCCACTGTTCACAATTTGTTATTTATCCTGCATTCATCTCAGGATTTCTTTGTCTCAGTTTTAAATTCCCTGCATCCTCCATCTTAACTAACCCTGGGTAATTTTGGCTAATAATCCTAATGGGATCAGATCTAATTTGGGAGTCTGATCTCAGTGCCGGAGGATTACAGGCCTTTAACTGTACAAACGTGCATAACACAAATATAAACACACAGCTCAACGCACACTGTGGTCTTGTTGATCAGCTGCACAGCATACAAGGTTTTCTTTCTTCTGTGAAAACATGAACTGAATCACATCAAGGAAATATGTTGATGTCTGTGAAACTACCATGTTTGCACATTATAAAGAAGCCATCATAATGAAGTACTTTTCTCAAACACCCATTGACATTGCAATTTTTTTATTCTATACAGGCTGGGTTATAATGTAGTATTGAGTTTGTATTACAACAAAATGAAATAATATCTAAATTTGCTGTAAATGATGTAGTTAAATGACAAAATGTCTTTTTCTTCTCTATTTTCACAAAAATCATAGTAAACATGGAAGATTTCTGTGTTTAAACTACAACGATAAATTAGATCTCACTTTAACCACTCTAAAATTAAAATAAATGTCTTCTATATGTATTAGAAAGTATAAATGGGATAATAGATAGAGGAACATAACTCTAGAGGACAAAACTACCCATCTGCCATGTGATATACATGTAGGTTGCTGCAGTGTTGGAGGTCAACGACCCAGGGCTGGGTCTTGCTGTCAGACTGCAGCAGTAGTACAGATCCCTCGTCCCTCTGCAGTGCTACAGCATCACTGCTATTACAGTACTGGCCCAGGCTCTCTGACGCATGCACACTGCAGGTAAACAAGGAATACCACTGGCAGAGAGGGAAAACAAGGGATGAAAGAACAGAAAAGGAAGCCAAGGAAAGGAATGCCAAGAAGGGGCTCAGATGGAAACTTGAGGGAGGATTAGATATATAGCAAGAGAGGCATGGAGGGACAGAAGGTAGCACTAGCAGACCAAATGCTACAATCCTGCTGCACCCGGCTCTCTCTAAAACAGCTGGAGACTAGCATCGAAGCAAGAGAAGCAAGATACAGAGAACATAAAATACTATTAAACAAATTTGTGCATTTGTGTTGGATATAAAAAACTTAGAAAATGGATAATATTTGACCCTGAAAGAGAAAAAAAATGAAGGTGATGGGCAAGACAGAGTTAGAAGCCTGTACTGACCCTGTTATAAAATATGTAAGGAGTGGGAGAAAAACAAGGTCTGAGACAAGGCTGAGAGTCAAGGCATGGACTTGGTGTCAATGCTCCTCTGTAGGGACAGCTTACACACACACACACACACACACACACACACACACACACACACACACACACACACACACACACACACACACACACACACACACACACACACAACGGGTAGCTTAGCAACAGACTTGGGATAACACGGCCCTGCTTTACGGTAACAGTTTGTGTAAGAAAGTGAAACATCATTTCCTTCTGACCTCTGTCTGTCATGCTGCTGACCAGTGACAAAGTCAGTGCTGAGCAGGCTGGTGTATGTGTGTGTGTGTGTGTACTGGTGTGTGACACAAACAATCTAAAAATGGACCCACATTCTTGAAGCATAGTCTGGGTCCCCTTGCTGTGTCCACTCTGGGATGTCCCACACAAAACAAGAGGACTGCAATAGGAAGCCTCTTCAGTTAACAGTCAATTCTTCATTAACGAGAAGCTTAAGAGATACAGGAAATGGCACTACATGGTGCATTACGAAATCTCTCTTAAAAAAGACAGCACTGTGAGCAGGAGTCAGACCTTGTCATCTTATACTGATTCAACAGCTGAAGAAAATTAAGTACACACCACCCAAACACCTATTATTCTGATTGATTTGTAGATACATTTCTAACATTCTTCTTATGCCAGTGTGGCACCAGCTGGTCAAAATTTTCAACATTAAGTGCAGTACATTACATGTAATCTAGTGTTCTCTTTAAGTATTCAACATGTCAGTTTAAGACCCTGGCACACAGGTGCAAACTACACCTCTTGCTACTGTTAGGCCACCACCCTGGGGACAGATGATGTCATTGACTGAAACTGACAGCTGCCACTTCCATGTATGCTTCAGTAGGTCTGATGTGTGCGTGAGGACCAACTGTGTTCATATGAAATGGAAGGAGGGATATGAAGCATTTACTGTTCAACCTGGGTTTATAGATATTTTAAAAAAAATAGATCTAGGCTGAGAATTAGATTAAGTTTTAGGATGGTGAATTAATGTGGAACATCCTTGAAAGTACAATTTTACACCTGAATGAAAGAGTGTGGTTTTGACAGGGATGTGGGCATGTGGCATGGTGGTGAAAGTCCCTGATGGCTCTGTGCATGTGCAGTGTGAGGTCATCCCTCATCATTTCAGAGATGTGGTCACCTGATCTGGTGTGGTCACACCTTCATGCTGGTGAATATCAGGGGACCTTTAACACACACAGCTCAGGATACACATTCACATGCAAGTAAAAGCTTATACTTTTACAGAAAAGTATAAAGTTTCTTTGTCTCTCAAACACAGTACACACAGATTAAACTCTTGTCTATACGAAATACACACTATATTTTACGTAATTGTTAGTTTTACTTTGGGATTACATCTGAAACTATATACAGAACATGACATGTGTGTCTATGTTAAACAGTGGGATCTTAAAAGCAAACAATGATTCATTGCATGACCTCATCAAAGCAAACACATGACCTATCCATCTCTGTAGAAACACCACGGGTGGCTATAGCATTTTTGTTTAAACTCGGTAAACAGATAAATGTGAATGAAACACACAGAAATTTCCCATTTTTCCCATCTGGGTCATCTGGGAAATAACCAGCACAGAAACTCATCAGCTAAGTCAGTGTTTTTCAACCTTTTTTGAGCCAAGGTACATTTTTTTCATTGAAAAAATCACGAGGCACACCACCAGCCAAAAATGTTAAAAAATTATACTCTGTAGCCTATATTAACATTATAGTCATTCTTATCAAAGTGTCTTGAATAGGAATCAAATAAACACAAAAAAGAACTTTGTCATATAATATATATCTTCTTTCAAATAAAAAGTGCACTTAACACGTCCACTTCAAAAACACAGCTTGAACATAACAAATGCCACAACAATGTGGTCTTATAGTAGAAAACTTCAGTGTTTTGCAAACTCTAACTCTGTCCAAAAGCATTCTATTACCAGGAATAACACAACACAACAATACATGAGATAGAGGCAAGCTCACAGCTAATGTCATCATTTAATATCATCATCATGTATAAGTCCCCGTACAGTGTTTTCATGGATGAAGGTTATCATTGTTAACTATAACCCTGTACCACCGAACATGTCTTTGGCTCAGTGTACTTCAAAAGAGCCGCCGTTCGCGGACTTACGGCAACAATTTGCGTAATAACACCACAGTAATAACCTATATTGGTTGTGAAGTGCAGTTTCTCAGCTTTCAGAAACTGTTTGAATTTTTCCGATAGGACAAACGTTATTACGGTAATTCAAAGTTCCTTTGATCAGCCGCCTCAGGCTCTGTGCTAACCAGCTGTTCGGCTAGTAGCGGCGATCGCCCGGCAGTATAGTTATAATATGTATGCTGTGTGTGCGTTTCAGATGGCTCTCATGTTTCAAAACTACCGCTGAGAACTGTCGGTCTGAGCATTCAACCGATGCTTTGCGTGCCTCCAGTTTCTTGCTGTGGGGTTTTAAAAATGATTGTGGTGAAGGAGTCGCTCTCATGCCTCCGCTAGTGATGACACTCCCAGGCCAATCAGTGGCAGGCTGTCCTCCGCGTCACATTGTATCGCCTCGGATCGCTTAGAACCTCGGGTGAGTGAGTACGGAAAAAGGACCGGCAAAGTGTACCTGGTTCTAATGGAGATGCCGTCAAATCGCGGAGAGTCGAGTCGACCTGCGGAGAGTCGTTCCGTATGGAAAAGCGGCTTAATTCTCTTGTCTCTATGTACAATGCAATTCGCTACCTGCTGCTATCTAGTCTAGTGATATAGAAGAATATTACATGATTATGCTCCAGTCACTACTACAGCACAGACACTCGTGGCATATTACGTGAAACTGGATAATTTCCCACGGCACACCTGACGATCTCCCACGGCACACTAGTGTGCCGCGGCACACTGGTTGAAAAACACTGAGCTAAGTCCTCAGTTCTGCGGCTACCGTCATGGGAAGTGACAAATGAAATGTGTGTTGTTCTTTATGCTGAAATACTGTCTTTGCCTTTGCCCTGTGTCAGACACTAGATGACAAACTCATTTTGCCATAAAGTGAATAAAAATTTTTTTTTTAGATGTCCCTAAGTTTTATACATCTTACACCATGGTTTACTCATGAAAGTAGCCACATTTTTGTCATGCTATATTGATATAGGAATTAAGTGTGAATTAAAGTAAACATGTAGCAAGAGAAGAATGAGAAAGTGGCAACTTTAATGAGAAAATCATATAAAAGACATACAGAAAACATTCATTTTTACAGCTGGAGCTATTTGGATATATTTTTAATTTTCTTTCCATATGGGATTTTCTATCATGCATCATTAAAGCCACCCCCGAAACCTTCTCATGGAGGATAAACACAACATATGGTGTGTCATCAGTGGAATTGATGGAGATCTTCATCGCATAAATCCATTAGTTGGTCACGTGTTGTCTCTCTGTTCGGCAGGGCACTCAGCCGGTCTCACCAATTAAGATCACAGACAAGATTACAGACCCATTGCCTTTCTTGCTTTATTGCTGCATGCCCATTGTACCAAACAAGAATAATCAACCTGCTGTTCATTATCATGTCTAAAATGTCAGTATCACAACAGATGAAGACATACTAGAGTATAATTCAGGTGTAAATAGGATGAGCGTTACAAATGTTGTCATAAAGGCATGACATTGGTATGGCTGCAGCTAACCAATATTCCTGCGAGTGCTCATGTCTTCATATTGACTAACAGTGTAGAAATCCCAAAATGAAAGCAGCAGCATTTAGAAACATGAAGCTGAAGGTTCGGGATTTCACTTGTTATTTGCCTTTCTGAACATTTTTTTTCTGTTGATCTACAAATTGATGCACTGACTTAATGTTTCAACCCTCAATCAATCAGTGTAATCAATTTACTAATAAGAAATGCAAAAATCAGCTGAATTTTTATCTGGAAACTTGTGTGTAGTTATAAATATTTAGGTTCTGCCACATTAACAAATTTGACAGCTCATAAGTGTAACGTGTCTATAAGCAGGCTGCTATTTCCATACTAATCTGAGATCCATTTAACAAAAATGTGGGGTCCATGTCTATATACAAGAGGAAGGTTGCTTCCCCAGGCTGGTTGCTGGTAGTGAAAACCTCTGGTCCATCTGTCAGGCCTGCCTGGCCGGCTGTCCCCGTCACAGCAGCAGGGATTAGCCAGGCTTAAGCCAAGAAACCAGCCGCCTGCCCTCTAGCCTGTCAGAGAAGGCACGAGGAAGCCCCATTTCCGACTAAGCCTGTGCTCTCCCAGCAGAGGTCGTCCATCATCTAACCTACACTGTCCAGTTCTCTACACCTACATTAATAGAGAGCATTAATAAAAGGAGTTATGAAGGGATGTAACGTGTAAGGCAGAAGAAAGAGGACACCATTTTGTTTGCTGCTGTTCTGGTCTGTTATGTTCATTCAGCTCAGTTAACTGAAGCATTGGGAGCTTCGATGAAAGAGGGTGAGTGCAGCGCCTTGGGGGACGCAGGCTATTAGTTCTCAATGGGATGTGAGGCGAGAGGCAGCCGGGGAGGAGGCGGAGGCAGCAGCCCATCCATGAATACTGTCAATGCTGCTCTCCTGCCTCCTGTATTCACGTCCCATACAAAGAGCCACAATGGTGTCCTTTGGCGTTTTGGCTGGCTGAGACAGCTCCTGGAGATGCTCAGAGCCATGTGGGGGGTAAAGATGATGGTGTGTATGCGTGTATGGGGGGTTAGTTGGAAGCTGGCTTTAACACCACACAGCCAATCTGCACGTGCCCAGCCCGCGGCCTGCCAGTGGCCACACAAAAGGGATGATGTCATGCTTAGCCAATAACAAAAGAGTCTGGGTCCGTCAGGCCCTCCTCTCTAACCCGGCTAGTTCCAGCTTTATCCAGCCTTGCATTAATCGCAAGCCTTATCCTCTTTACTGCGGGTGGGGAATGGATAATAATAAAGCAGACATGGGGCAACACTAGACAGTGAGAGGAAAGCTGGAATAAACTAATAAGAAATGAGTTGGTTGCAAGAAGCTGCAGGCTATGGTTGCAAAACAGACAGAGAGAGCTGTCACGAGAATGAAAGTGAGCGAAATCAGGAGGAAGCATGGCTCCATGGGGTGCCACAGTGTGAGATCTGCCAAGCACAGAGCCCCACACAGAGATGAACCCAAAGACAGAGCACAGAAACACACTCAAGCTCGCTGCTCTCAGGGCAAGTAATGAAGCTGAAACTCTTGACAGTGATCCAAAATCTCTATCAAACTTTTTTCCAGTGGCAGCTTATTTAAATCCGTCTGCTTTTTCTTATCATTTTCTCTTTGTTGTCTACATCTGTAGTCTGCAAAAGATTTTATTTTTGGGTGTGCATGATCAGAGCTAAAATAATAACATCATCTGAACAAAACTGGATCCTTTGGTTAAAATAAGTCAAGTTTTCAGATACAGAATTTTCTATGTGACCTTCAGACCAAATACTGATCTGAACAGTTTAATACATCATCCTTATTCAGCTAGTAATATTTCATTTTGGGTGAAAGGAAAGGCATGTGGATTTGACTGCTTAAATCTCTTGTATTAAAGCATTATATCAGAGGGTTAGTGTGAAACAGCAGGTATATAGGGACTCTTGGCCAATGTCCCAGGTGCTATTAACAGAGCAAAAGTTAATTTTACCATGCAGACAGTGTCTGTCATCTAAAAATGTTAAACGTGTAATCAAGCAGGAGAGGCAAAGCAATAAATTAATAAACACATTAAAGTCTAAGTATTTGTTATTTTTTGGGAAGTGTGTGATTTTCAGTTGTTACAGAGGTACTAGACAGGTACCAGATGGAAACACACATCAGCCAGTTTGTCAGCTCTAGGACAGACACACAATGAAAGCTGGTCATAAATCACCCTTATAAGAGCAAGACGAATGACAGGTCAGACAACCAGACCTGCTCCCGGCAATCAGGAAGTAGAACAACAAAAAAACACTGTATGAACTGCCATTCTGAGTCACACCTAAGAAAAAAATTTCACTCACCTGGTAAGTGTCATGGGCTGCTGTGAATCATTGCTTTATTGCACTGGGTGTAACATGGCTAAAAGTTAAATATCTATAAATAACATTTAAAGCCTGGAAGCAGAATATCATCTGCCATGTCCTCTACAGCTTTGCTGCTGTCTGTATTCAGTCAAATATAACGTTCCACACACATAACACACAAATGGCTGTGGCTCAGGATGCAGAGCAGGTCACCTACTAATCAGAAGGTTGGTGGTTTGATCCCTGGCTGCTCCAGTCTGCATGCCAAAGTATCCTTGCGAAAGATACTGAACCCCCAAGTTGCTTGCGATGTGTTTGCATGTGTGAATGTTAGATAGAAAGCACTCAGATGCAGAAAGTGTTTGCATGAGTGTGTGTGTGAATGGCTGAAAGAAATATGCTGTAGAAGGCGCTTTAAGTACTCGTGCAGAGTAGAAAAGTGCTATATAAGAACCAGTCGATTTACCATTTACAAATGTCAACCCCCTCTCCCTGCTTCGGTTTCCCCTCTCAGAGTTCCTTCAGTTTCACACAGAGACTAAAAATACAGGAGTCAGCATGCCACGGGTGGACAGGCCATGGAAAAAAGGCTGTCATATTCAGAGGAGAAGTCATGGAAACCAGAAGGATCCGATTTCAGGGCCACTGATAAGCAACAAACCTACAGTATGTGTGCCTACCCGCCAAATATAGCATCCACTGATGCGCTGCAGGCTTGGCTAACACAGAGGATGCCAGTTCAGAACTACAGTGAAACATGGGTCAGGCTGTTGGTAATGATCTCATAAAACTGGTTTAACATCAGTATCTTGCACGAGGGCACTTCAACAGAGTGACAACTTGCTAGAAAGGGAACCTGATTCTGAGACCACGGGCCCAAGGAAAGTCTTTGCATACCAACTCGCGGCACCTACTGCATAATGAATACATGATACAAGCAGTGTTGATGTACTACTATGCCCTAAATCTCAGCAGAGGAAAAGACCCAAAGCAACAAAAACATATTTCCAGTGGGAAATGGACGAAAATCTTGTAAATCCCCAAAGTTTGCTTGGCACAAAAGCATTTCTGAAGTTAATCCGTTTTTTTAAATTAGGTTTTTCAGTCTATGAATTGAGGGAATTTATGAAGTATACAAAGCACTACATGTTTGAAAAAAATGAGACATTTTTGGAAATACCCAAAACTGTATTTTGATTGAGTTCAGTAAGAATAGAAACGGCACGCTGTGCATAATTGTAAATCTACCAGCAGCCTAAACTTGGCTAAGTATAAAGACTGGAAACACAGGAAAAAGCTAACTTAATTTATTTGTGAGACGTGTAAAAATGTACAAATTACCATTTTAAGAGGTTTTAAGAGCAGATTATTAAGCTGGTGGGAATCAAGTGTCTTGCCCTTATCAGCAAGGTAGACGCTTGGCATAATGACAGCTTGGCACTTAAGTGAAAGGCTCTCTAATCACACTCTACCACCCAAAAAGCATCAGCTGTCAGGTACCTTAATTGAGCTTTAACTCACCTTCACTTTCCCATTGGGCTGAAGCAGCTCGGTGACAGACACTTTGTCCTGCTGCAGTCGCCTCTTCACCAACTTTGAGCAGCAGACATTGACGGCACCTTGCACGTGTGATGCATTGTACTCAGAAAACGTCCTGCTGTCGATCACCAGCAAGCGGCCTGTCCCTCTCTGGATGAGGCTCGCCAGGCGCTTGATGTCCATCACACTCCTCTTATTGGGCCCTTTCTCCCCTGCCATGATGTAGGAAGGGCTGAGTGGTAAACCAGGGTCAAAGACGTGGGGGGTAGTAAGGGTAGTGAGGTATGAAGAAAGAGGGGCAGGTGAGAGAGGTTGAGGAAGGAGGAGAAGATAAGGGTCAGTGGAGGAGGGCTACCACTTGAGCAGGCGCTGGGAGATCCATGGTGCCTACAGAAAGAAGAGATCAAAAAAAAAAAAAAGAAAAACGAAAAAACAGAATTTAGTAAGGAACGTATCCACAGAGAAATTTAAGAATGCCACTTCCAGTTTTGAGATGCTGATGATCGGACATTTGATGAATGGAAAGGGCATCGTCACTTGTCGCTCTGAGCTTCAGTCCAGTCATGCCACAGCGACAAATAAAACCCTTCAAACTCAACTGCTGCAAAGCCACAACAACAGATCCATTTCATACACATTTCCAAACCCCGCTCTAGCATTTGAATTCACACATACTTTTGAGCTTTTGTCTTATCTTTTATTGGCAGATATTTAACACCTGGCACATCAAAATAACCACAATGCCATAAACATGAATATAAAAGTTATTTAAAGACTAAAAGGCTGACCAGATTATCCAATGGGATTTAGCAGTCCTGAGATCTGAGGGAATATCACACATCCGAAGACAAAGACTTAAATTAGACAATAAAACCAGGGGGTGCATGTGTGCCTGTGTAAGTTTGTGAAGGTTGGTGGTTGTTGATCGAGGGTCTCTTGTGCAGTAGCTTGTGAAACAGGAAACTGAGGGCGTGCGATAAATTAAGCCAGGGGAATTCAGAGAGCAGGTCTGGACACAGGCCTGTGTGACATCCTGTGCCTGTGTTTGTATGTGTGTTCCAAATTAACCATCCATAAACTTGATGAACTGCCTCCTTCTATCCATCACTTCTAATCACTCTGATCTCCTCCGTGCTCACATTCACCACAGCCCTTTTACCTTTAACATGGGACACACAGTCGTTTATTGTGTTGAGAAACCAATGACTGCACATATGTGAGAAACACTGTATGCGTGTGTGCTAGACTACACATTACAAAACCACTGTGCCATTTAATTAAGAGAACACGCAAATAAAAATTAAAAAACAGCGCAGGTTGAGGTCCATTTCGTTGGTCTACCAGGTGTCACGCGACAAGCAAAAGGTCAGAATGTGAATGCCACCGTGTTGTTTTATTCATCTACAGGCACATGGTGTCATTAAAAATGAATAGACACCTTCTCATTTACCCCAAAGCGTAAATGGATGTTTAAACCTCGGTTGAAAAGGGAGAGTGTGAGAGATAGAGGTGCAGAAGCTAATAATAGAGTGTAGCCAAATACAAAAGATTATAAAGCTATGTTCTTCTTGAGAAGAGAGGCAGAAAAAGAAAACACATTTAACAACAGTGGTGAGAAGGTGGGAGAGAAGTTTAAAAAAAAAAAAAGAGAGACTGGGAGAAGCTGATCAGTAGTGTCTTGGGATGACATAAAAGCAGCTCTGCAACTTTTCACCTGTGTTCTGGCAGCAGCACCGTGGAGGGAGGGAGAGGAGTGAGAGAGTGAGACAGAGGAGAGCTGGGGGGATGTATTGAAGGATGTTATTCAGCAAGGAGCTCTCTAGCCTAGCAACTTAGCCAGCTCAAGGTGAGGGAGAGGGAATGATTGTGGAGATGTAGCAAGGAGGAAACATGAAGGAGAATTTGGGTGAAAAATCGAATCTAACTTGCAGACGACCACACAAAATGTATGACATGGAGGTGGAGTAGATAATGCTATCACATGAGAGGTGCCAAACAGTGTTGCATCATTACGCTTACCTTCACTATGGCCTACTGTTTGTCTCCTACGGACTTACAGACTGTGGAAGTGAACATACAGTAGATATACACATGCCTGGCAACTCGCCTGATGCAAGGGGAGCAGCACAAGAACATGAAAGAGAGTCTAAACAGGCAGTAGTAACTGCTTGCACTGCTAAGCACAACCAAACTGCTGCTGTATCAGAAAGTACTAGCAAGCTATGACACAGACAAAAATTTAGTCAATGAAGGTTGAAGACAAAACACCCAGTGGCCTGCACAAGCATATAAAGCAGCACAAACAAATTAATACAATCCACTTAAGCTTAGCTAATCTGTGTGTAACTGCAAATGTGAAGCACAGTATTGTGACATGCAGCATCAAAATTCATATCCTACTGGCACACCGACATAACCCCCACTCTTCACATAATAAGCATCTAAAATATCTATTCTGCAGGAAGCTTTGCTGCAATACCAGTGCTCCCCTGTACAAGAAACAGCCCCTGTCACATTACAACCTGCCCCATCACCTGTTATTCCATACCTTATCTGGCAAGCAGCCCTTCAGTCGAGCAGCTAACAACACAGCTTCCAGGGATGTGAATCTTTTTCTCTCTTTCTCTGTGTCCCTGCTGCTGAGCACAGCATCTGATGCTGCATATGTCTAATGGCGACCGCTCTCCCACCCACCCAGAGTCTCACACTTTTTCCTCTCTGAATCTCTCCTTCCTTCTCTATCACTCTCTTTCTTGCTTTTGTGCAGTGAGCAGAGATGGGGAGGGGAGGAGTGTGCAGTTTTACATGTGTGGTAGCCAGAGAAAGAGCCCTCTGCATCTTTCTGTGTCGCTAGACAATCGTCCCGTGGTAAACTCAAAAACACCCTGTTTGTATGAACAGGAAGGGGAATGAAAAGAAGGGTTAATAAGAGAAAAAAAGCAACAACATAGACAGGAAAATACAAGAAAGGCAGAGAAATTAAAAGAAGGAACACAAACATCCACATGATTACTCAGCACAACAAACATAGCTCATCTCTTCATGCAAAAATGCCCTTTTCCCTCCACATCACATCCAGGCAGGAAAAAAAAAATAAAGAAACAGTAAAAAAATAAAATAAAAATAAGCTCATCACACAGCACCAGGCTGTGAGGCTCCAGCAGAATAGAGGAAAACAAGCAAAGAGAAGAGAAAGCAGAGAAACAGACACAGTGTGTACAGGCCCAGAGCAGATTCGGTTGCCATAGAAACAGCCCAGGCTGGGGTGATGGGGGGCACGGGAAGGGTGATTGTGATGGGATGCTGACTGATGCTGATGCTGAATACAAGAGAAAGCTAAAACAGACAGTGCAACTCAAGATAGATTCTCCCAGCGTGAGCTGTATGTACACCAATGTTATCTTACTCACTAACTTAATAAAAAAAAAAAAGAGCAACAAATTAGTCCACAAGTCACTGATTTAAATTGTTATATTAATTCTATATGATGTCTCCTCTAACATAGCCTAAATTTAGTCTCACTACTTTTCCAAAGTGGCGATTCTAAATTGTGAGTGCGAATAGTTGCCCGTCTCTCTGTGTTAGCCCTGCGACAGACAGGCGACCTGTCCAGGGTGTACCCTGCCTCTGGCCCTATAGCAGCTGGGATAGGCGCTCCCCCTCCCCCTTGTGACCCTGAATTTGATAAGCAGAAGAAAACGGATGGATGCTTTTCCAAAGCTGTCTAAGATCAAGCAAGGTCACATGGTCAGATAATCCAGGCAGACTAGGTAGCGCACATCCTCAAAGTCAAAACAAAGCAGTGACAGCATGACAACTAGCAGAAAAACTAGACTGACGGGTCTGCTTTGAGGAAAAAAACACACAACACATCCTCCAGGGTACTGGAAATATCAGCTGTAAATGAATAATTACACAGAAAGTTAACATTCAACTTGATTAATCAAATCCAAACATCCTCTTTCCCTTAGAATCTACTACACATTAAGTTTTTTTCTTCTTTCACTTATTTCTCAGTACCACTTATATGCCTCCACCAACCAATCAAGTTGCCGTTTACATCCATGTTACATCCAAGCTCAAATTCTCCCTTCCTCTCTGAGTTATGCTGTTGGATGATATCCAGAAATGTATTTTTTTGATGTGACTGTTAAGGATGGAAACTGAGAACCAGTTCCAAATCCTTCACAATCATATGCCTCCATGCTTACAGTATCAGTCCTCCTATCAATGCTGGTGTGGTTTTCTAACAGTTGCACATTGCAAAACAATACGGCTAATCTCATGGCAGTGGAGCTTTTTGTAATTCTTTGCATTCAAGCCTTTTGTCTGTACTGTGAAGACTCAAAGATAATACATTGCTGTGTTGATGCTAAAAACCTGTGCAAGTCTACTTTTCTCCACAAAGAAATTTGATTAGACATCAACAAGGGGAATGATAAAGAATCAGGGCAACAGGCAGAGTTGATAATAGGAGACTTTTTCTTTTTTTTATCAATATCCATTCATAGTCACAGCGAATTTGACCTTTTGGATGTAAAATGTCATCACTTCATCATTTCACACTGCTGGAAATTTGTGTGGGATTTTGTAATTGTAATTTTGTTTTGTGAGGTCACAGTGACGTTTAAAATCTAACGAGTTTCCTCTAGGCAAAGAAAATGAACAGACATACAACACAAAAAACATATGGTCTCATTTCAAAATCCAATTAATTATACATTAAGAATTAGATTCAAAAAGGATTGCTATGCCTTGTTTTCCAACTAGAAAAAAAAAAAAATTCCAGAGCTGCAAACCTTTCCCTCTCTTGTCAAGCAAAACACACAAACACTGACAGACTCTCTAGTGACACTCTCTTTATAGTTGCCAATAAAAGACTGATAACAAAAAGGTTTTTGTGGTACATATAAGCATCAAGTTGAGGAAGTAACTTTATCTCCATAAAATGGGCAATTCATGCAGGGGTATTCACAGCCTTTAACCAGGGGCTGAACATGAAGGGCCAACTCCATAATGCCATTATCAGACATCAGGGACAGCGGCAAACACAAAGAGAGCAACTGGAGGGCAACCAGCAGTGATGTAATACCATCCAGGTTATTCATTAACTCCCTGCATAACGTCACCTGTGGCCACAGCCTTGAGTAGCCTGATATAAAGCGAGCAAGGTTCGCACAATGACAGACAGGACTGGTTTGTTTAGACCACAAACAATTACATCATCAGAGCATCTTGCGCCCTTTAGTCTGTGCAACAGGCTCTCTCATGAACTCAAAGTTTGCATCCGTCTGTGTATACAAGCTGTCTGTCTCTCTCGAGTGTATCACTTACACTTTAAAGAGGGACCACAACAAAGCAACATGCAGGTACTTGGGCCAACACTAGTGGGTCACCCATTTATAGTGGAGAATTTTAAAACAAGACACTACACTGATACGTTTGGCTGTGCCTCTAACTTTATTAAATGGCAATATGTTACTATACTTATTCGAGTAAGATGAATAAAATGTTTTTTCAGTTCATTGATTGACCTCTTGGGCTGTTAAAGGGCCAGATCATTAAATTTCTGTCAGTTAAACTAATTAAAACATGACATGACTGTGACTAAAAGTCGCTATATTCACTGTCATTCACTGCTGTTACAGCTATACAATAATCAGATAAAAATGTCAGAAAACAGTTATTGGCACACCTTAAGTCATCACATTTTTAATATGCCTACAATTCACGGTTGACAGTTGATGATGGCTAAATCCTGGGTGTTTACCACTGGAACTAACCAGTGCAACACGCTGTTGTAATGGCCATGTCATAAAAAAAAAGAAAAAAAAAGAAAAGAAAGAAAAAATCGATTTCCTGGTGCAGCAGGACAGCGCCATCACATTGTAAACAACATCCAGGCAAAAAGCCTTCCGGTGTCCTCTAATCAATACTCTCCTAGAGCATTGACTGCTGCAAAATGCAGGGTCATACAACAAGTTGGGACTACCCCAGACTCCACCAGCACAACAACATGAATGCTGATGCAAATGATACCAAGAATATGAGCCACAAAAATACACCCTCATACACATATAATGTGGACAAATAGAGATGTTCTGAAAATCAAATACTGATCAAATAGAGGCGGGGCGCGCGCGCGCGCGCGCACACACACACACACACACACACACACACACACACACACACACACACACACACACACACACACACACACGCGCACAAAAACAAAACAATAAAAAACAAAACAAAACAGACAGGACGTTGTACAGCGTTTGTCAGCGTTAATAATGATGGAGACTGAGCGGTCGCGCGCTACAATAAACCGACCTACATTAGAAATAAGAACAGACTCCAGTGCGGACAGCGGGCACTGCCTTTACATACGTTGGATACAGTCAGCATTAACTATTGTTAAACTCCACACTTACAGAAAGGTTCAGCGGGCGTCCTTTGAGTGGGAAACCTGCCTTGGGTTTGTTATGACGCGTGGATATGTCCGCACGCGAAAATGAACCCACTCCATTGATCGGTTGTGATGGCTGTAAACAGCGCTCAAATTAAACAGAAAATTCAGGGAAGAAACCTAATATACCTACCTTACGATAAACAGCCAGCACACCAATTTTTTAATAGCAATAAAAAAATCGATAACTTGAGCCTGGACAGGGTTTATTCCCATTACGAGACAGGCGCGCACATTAAAAAAAAGGGGGGGAGGGGGTGCGCGCTGACGGACACGCCGCAGCGGCGAGCAGGGGACGAGCACAAACAGCGAGCAGCCGCCTCAAACAAACAAATGTCCTTTCTTACTAATTGATAAACACACTCAAACACTCACCTCGGGCTCCACGCGTCTGCAGGGGTATTATTCAGCTAGTCTCCATGTGTGAGGGGACAGCGGCGGAGTCTTCATGGGGCTGGCTGGTGTTTACTCGGCGGTGTTACGGGGTATACAGTACAGTAGACCTCAGCTGACGGAGGATGACAGCGCCAGGAGCAAACGAGGGATGAAAGCGCGCGGTGATAGGCTACAAACGGGCTCTTCAGTCGTTCAGCTGGTTCCTGGAGAGGAAGATTAGCTTTACTAGGCTAGGTGAAGGCTAAAACTGTTAGTGTGTGTTGTGGAGGAGGGAGGGGTGGGGGGTTAGGTACGGAAGGTGCACTTTAGCACTTTCATGAACTAAACCGATGAGGTCATGGTTCAGGAGGGAGACGGGAAAAAAAGAGAAACTGTGAGGTTGACGTCACCTCCGACCAATCAGGGGTGGCGGCTTAGGAGTAGGGTGACGTCAGTGATCTGAGCTGCAGACTAAAGGGACAGTCCGACTGTTTTTTTTTCTTTTAAAGGAGACGCGCTCACGTTGAGAGTAAAAACTGATGTAAACACGGAAAAAAGAGGAATAATGTATAGGCCTACCTTTTATTTATTTTCTTATTATATTAAAATATTTATCACTTTTTTCTATTTTCTATTTAAATGTGCTCCTTTCTCTTCTACGCGATTGAGCAATTTTGTCTTGTGATTTTTTTAAAATGTGTTTATTTCATATTCATTTATTTATTATTATTTTTTTATTTATTTTTTCCTTTCTGAGGTTATGCCTACTGTAAAAATATGAAAATTCTTAAAGTGAATTTCTGTGTTTTTGCTTTGAGGAACTTTATTTTTCTTACAGATATTAAACCCTTTCGATTATGAAAAAATGCATTTTTTCTGCATTAATTTCTTGAATTTACAATTTTTTTTCAAATAGAAATAAAGCTTGCAGAAACATGTTTTTGATCCAGAGCAAAGGATATAACCCTGCAGCTTTCATCAAGGTATGTGAAAGTAACAGAGACAAAACCATTTGCATAAGAAAAAATTCTAAACAGGCTCACCTGGTTTTGTGTAACAAATCCTAGATGGTTGAGTATTTCTCTTTGTTTGCAGTTACAGGTACTAATTTACTTTTCTATTTACATTTGTTTGCTCTTCATCACGCAGCAGACATTTTAAGCTGAAATGCACTTGTAAGCCATGGAGCTGCCCCTTTCTCTGTGTTAAAGATGTAAGCATAGTCTACAGTCTCATTGGGATGCCGTTCATCCAAGCAAAACCAAGTTACCACTACAGCATAAAATTCTTCTACTTAAAAACCTGCACTACAACATATTTTGCACAATTTAAATAGATGAAATATGCATGAAAAATATACATAAATATAGCATCATAAACAATCGATACTATACTTGCAGTAAATATTTATGTGATTATTTGTCTCAGTTCTGCAGCTCTGCACAAGTGCTATCAGATTAGCTGGGTAGCTCTCAAATCGAGAGCTTCATGAATTTTTACATGATCTAAATTTTTTAAAAATAAAATCAATGATAAAGATGTACATTTTTCTCAGAAAGGACAAAAAACTGGGAGTCTGAATGTCTCCTACAAATAAAGTGAGAAGGGCCGTAATTTGTATAAATGTAGAGATTTAAGAGAAATAGAGGGAGATGAAACCTGATCAATATACAGTATTGCATTATTATTTAGCACTGTTCTTTTAATGAATGGATGTTGGGTGTTTGAATTCTGTGTCATCAGTTCTCTTTTGTCAGACTGAAAGCCTTTGTTTTGTTGCTCTGGACAATGTGTCAGCGAGCAAACAGTTGACTGCAGGGAGCCTGTGGCAATGTGTCATTAGATCTCATATACTGACATCTAGCGGTGAAAGAATGTAACTGCACCCTGTCACTTAGAACAGTCTTATCTTCAGCACAGCATGAAACCAACAAAGGACTAATCAGGCTTGTGTGTGCAATTAAGAAAGGGTAACCCAGAAAAAACAACAGCAACACAGATTCATGAAAATCTATCTTTATTTGGATGCAAAAAAGTCACAACTTAAAGCGATACTGTAGCAGAGGAGAGGAATACTGATTGCTGGTTGGTTGGTTGTATGTCTGACTGTTTGGCTGTTGTGTCATCCCCATTTGGATCTTCAGAAGAAGGCCAGGTAAGCACGGACAACAAACACTCAAAATAAAAGCTTTTCGGTCAAGTAGGCGGGAGATTATCAGAGGATTATCTCAGAAGTGTGATAATATGTTGTAGCCTTTCTTGTTAGTCTCAACCACATGCTGCTATAAAAGGTCATTTTGGCAGTTATAGTCTCCCAGTTGATTTCATATTTATGAACTGGTCCGAGTCCACACTTTTAAAACCACCCTCTGATAATATCCATGGCCACTGATCTGAAGCATCGAGTCAAAATAGAAGTTGTTTGACTTTTGTAGAAAACTGTCTTCACTGTTTTAGCTGCCTTACACATAACAATTACTTGTCGTGTTGTCAACTGAGAATGGCCTCGAGTCACAGATAGAATAGAGTGGGGACTGCGTAAAAACTCAGTCTGAGGTAAAATTCTCCAAGAAAACGATAAAAACGTACACAGAAAGCAAAGCATATTAAAGCAAAGCCTAAAGACCTAAAGTAATAATACTGAAGACTGAACATAATCTATTTATCTTCTGTACTGTAAGGTAACTTAGGTAGTTGTCACATTTTGTTCCGTTAAATCTTGCAATATAAACCGATGGTTTGATCCACAGTATGAGCTACATTCCATCATGGTGTAAACGGAAATATACACAAGGCATCTACTCGAAAGGATTGTATCAAAATGTTCTAAAAATATCTCTGGTTGGTTTCACAAAAGCAAACTGTATCAAAAGCATTGGCCGAGAGCAAGCAATAATAGTAGGCTTAAACCCTTTTACACAACAAAAAGCAGGACAACCAATCACGTCGCTTTGATTGTGGACCTATGGAGTCCCATACAGCACATGCAATCCATTAAACTCAACACAATCAAAACACAATACAGGAAATAAAAATAACTTTTACAACTGAACATCAGAGAGACAACCTTTGTTGGTCTATTGTGCTTCATACAGATTAGGCCTGGCCTGTCTATACAACAATCATGGGCTTCTTACTTCACAGATGTGTTCAAGCTACTATTTAAAGCAGAGGCATTGCAGAACTTGAAACTCTGAGGGCAACAAGCTTCATGATAGAAACAGGACATTTGCAAGAATATCCTTATATTTATGGTGTATTTTTTTATGCAACATTTTTTGCTTTCCTCTTCATTAAATCCTCCTGTGTGTGTCACTGGAAACATCGATTGTGCACATTGGATTCTCCAGAGCTCCTGCATTGATTTTTTCTAATGGTGTGATTCTATTTCTGGCCTCTGTCCCCTCAGTATCCCTTGCTCTGTGACGCCTCTGAGTTAATGTCTATGTGGCCTTAATGCAGAAGTTGTTTACTGTAAACATCACGGGCCATGAGGACTGCACAGGCAGCATGGTAAAACTGTAATACTGTAGATTGCACAGAAATCCTAATTAGTTAATTAATAACCTAATTGTTATACATTCCTATGTTCCATAACATTGCACATGCCTTTAATGAACACTTAGCACCATGCAACCTGAAGATGAGGTGACTCTTGAATGCAGCAAAAGTTGAGACAGGCCTTCTGTAATGTTTTTTTTTTTTTTTTTACATTAAAATTGAGAGTCGGTGAGACGCTAGACGTCATTTACTGTTACTTACATTTCATATGAACTTTTATATCAATATAGTTAAATATTTGGCTGGCATTTGATTATCTCTGTAGATTTAAACTATGCTGGCACTTATACTGTAAAGGGCCCTTATTGTTAACACATACTTTCTTTAATTTCCTTACAGTAAACTCACACCACTGCAGGCAATCTGATTATACTTCACTTCCAGTTTAACCTTTTGATAACTGTATAATCCTTACATGAGGAAGCTGATTTAGACCAAGTACAAAACAAGGCCTTGGTGACAGAGACTAATGTACAGTGGTGTGATGGAAACCTCAGCAGTGCAAATGAAATGAAGGCGAGAGTGCTGGCTTGGATTATTTTGGGCCTGACTGCTGCAATTTACCAAGAAAATGTGGATCAATAGGACTGCGTTACTACAATTTTTTTGGGTGGGGTGGGGGTGGGGTATCTCAAATCACACGTCCTCTATGTTTGTTCTGGTCAACCACACACAATTAGGACAGAGTCAGTCCTGTCTGAGTGAGCCTGACTTGAGTGAAGAGATTAAGATGGTCGGAACTTGTTAAAGGGTGAGATTGAGATGATGCTAGGTACAGTGGTGCATACCACCTGAGGCGGATACGTGTACAGTGGTGTGTCTCAGTCTGGGTGTGGCCGTCGCGCTCACTCTACTCCTCAGCAGTTTGAGACAGCTGTTTCTCATACAGGCTGAGGACGTGATGCACAAACTGGTACTGCTCACACGTCTGTATCATGCCACCCCTGAAAACACACACAGGCACACACAAACACACACACACACACGCAAATAATATTATGGCTTGTTGTGTAGTTAATTGATCTAACAGTGATATATTTTTTAGTATGTTATTTAGTACTAATTAGCAGTCTATGGATGCAGTTTGCACCCTTCACTTATTGCCGTCTCACGGGTAATTAAAAAAAAGAACAATGAGGACCTCGTGGTCTTTGGGTGATTGTCAGTGGGATTCTTCCTCACAGAGGAGGAAACTTTGACATTGCATTTGACTTTAGTCAAAACAAAATGTCAAATGCGCATATATCTAACTTGACCAAAATAGTGAACAGACATTGCCAAAAATTCAGTTTAGTCTAGTTCCTCACATTGCTTTCAGTCAAACTTTCTATATTTTTTCATGAGCCTTTTTGCTGTATTGAAGTAAAACTGGGTCGCCTTTTTTTTTTTTTTTTTTTTTAACAGCTCCAGTAAAAAAATAAAATGCAGTACATTAGCCGTGACATCTTGACTTGTCAAACACAGGTATAACCAATAGCACTAATAATGGCTGCTTTCATTGTGGGTGTACTAATGTGCATGATGGCTCACTTGGGATGGTACCTCACATAAATAATATTATTAGTAACACCCATGCTTGCTGTTTTCTGACTGAAAAGTGAGTAAAGGTGAAAATTTCATTTAATGCTTACAGGACTTCTGATGAGGCATTTTTTGAATGTGTGCATTTGATGAACAATAACTTAAAAGGTTTGATGACCCTCTTTTAACCAGAGGTTCAATGATCTCAACAACATTTTCACTCTCTTATTAACGCCATAACTACCCAGCTTGTGATTTGGAGCGACATCAAATCAAACTACGTCAGCTGAGCTTTCATGCCAGAACTAAAGATAGGCATGAGCACAGATAAGAACTCTAAGCATATCTCACCTGTCCAGACGGAGCTGGCAGGTGGTTCTCAGGATGTCAACTACACCCTCAGTTCTCAGCTGCTTGCACAGGATGGAGGTGGCGATGAAGCAGCCAGTTCGACCAATTCCAGCACTGCAAAGAAAAAGTTGGATAAGAGGAAATTAGATGGATTTCTGTATTAATTAGAACTGAACCCACCAATTTGAGTAAAAGTAAATCCTCCAAGAAATCAGAAAATGGGGAACTAGAAGTAAGAAAACACAAATACTCAAGTGGATTTTAAGTTTCTCTAGTGGGAAAAAGCAGCAAAAACAGATACTCTTTAATGCTCCCAATATTACAAACAACTTTAGCACTTTACCTGCAGTGGACAATTATAGGGCCACTGGAGGGCGGGGCTTCCTCACGTGCCCTTTCCACTTCCTGCACCAGCTCCAGCAGGGGTGGAGCCTTGTCCGGGGTCTTCTGATCAGGCCAGGAGGTGTACCAGTACTGCCGCAGAGTGCGCTCCTCTTCCCCGCACTGGTCCATGCACACAGACAGTGACACAGATGTCATCATACCATGCACACAGAGAGCACCTGTTGCTCTGCATGCTTGACCAAACTGTTACCTTGTGGTGTAATGGTGCAAAAGAAAAAAAAAAAAAGAAAAAAAATGGCTGAATGAATTCCCTGAATGTCAGTCTTCCAATAATTATGAATCCTATAAGATAAACAACATAACCACAGGAGATGAATAATCAACAAGCTTTTAACTCAGTGCACAGTTACATAATGACCCCCTGGTGCTCAGCAATCAGATGCAGGCTGCATTTACTGAATTATCTTGTTTTGTTTGCTAAGTGCCAATGCCACCATAACCCCAAATTAAAAATAAAGCACCATCATGAACACATGAATGGAACACTGAGCAAACCACCTCCCAGCACTCATATCTGTGGTGATAAATTACTGGATAGATTATGAAAATTTGATATGTGTTTTTATTTTTTATAAACACTTATTGGAACATGTTTTTTGTTATGTTGAAAACATGAGATGATCTTCTGTGGTGTTTTTGTAATATTAATTGAGATCGTCTAAACAGTGTATTTAATGGTGCACACGCGTGTCAACAGATGCAGGTAAGAGCAGTTAATCAAAAGGCACTATTTTCTGATTTAAATTGTAGCCATGGTTTTGCTTGTGAGAGCTGCCTCTAACATTTGAATTTAAATGGGCACCCAGGTGATGGAATTTCATTTGAGTGCCTTCATTTGAAAATTAAACACAAAATTTTAACATGTCTTTGCAGAAATTGCATTCTTGTAACTCTGAATATAACATGAAGTACACTTTCAGTGCTTTTTTTTTTTTTTTTTTCAGTGTTTCTTCCAAACTTTGGAATTAGACGTGTGAAGGATTGGTGACCAGGGTATACCCCGCCTGGGCTGAGAGAGAGAGAGAGAGAGAGAGAGAGAGAGAGAGAGAGAGAGAGAGAGAGAGAGAGAGAGAGAGAGAGAGAGAGAGAGAGAGGAGAAGACGAATTCCAAAAGTTTATCAAGGCATCATTCAGGATAATGCCAGAGAGGCTTTCTGAGATTACCTGCTAATGGTAACATTTGCTGCTTTAAGCACATTAGCATACAGATGGCAGAGCTTAACTTCTACACTTCTGTGCCTAATTACATTCAAAACCTGGCTGTGAACCCTGAGTTTTATTTAATGCATGTATTTGACACTATGAGCACCAGAAAAAAACAATTAAAAAGGCTATTGAGTTAATTTCCAGTTCTATATTTTTTCTAATAGCTTTGTATAATTCACAGTTTGAAATAATCATTATTTATGTTATACTGGGCTTTGTGCAGCCACTTGAGTTCAGTTAATCTTTTGTCTTGCCTTTAAGTCAACTTTCTTCTGATTGGCTGCCCCTTGCAAACAGAACATGTCAACAGCAGGTAGGTGGGGCTTATGTACTCACAGCCAGAGCTGTGCATGAGACCACACTGACATCTGTCTGGAGCAGACTGTTTAGAGCAGACCCTGGCTTTTGGCTCACAGGGATTAGGTTTACATATGTTTACCTAAATGAAACTTTGACCATGTTTAACATGAGTATCCACTACTGCGACAGTATGACAGAAAAAAAGAAATCTAAAAGACCCCCTTTAAGTTTATTTCCATTGTTTCATATGCATATCATTAGTTTAGTTTAAGCCGACCCATTTACTAGTTAACTGAAGTGGTGTTGTATTCTTCACCCTTTGTATTTGACATATTACTGACAGTTACCTTCAGAGTAAACACCCTCAGACTGTAGTCATCCTCCTGGGTCACCTTGACCACAGTGATCTCAATGCCCTCATGTGTCACAGTGTCCTCGGGCCAGTACTCAGCACATTTCTATGAGAAACAATGGACACAGAAAGTTTTTCTGGTTAATATTTAGCATATTAAATGGCGTTTATCCAATAATGCTTCAAACAATTACTTCATTCTTCTCTTCTAGGTTGGTGATCATCACTATGATTGGGGTTCTCTCTTGCCACACCATCCTCCAGAAATCCCCCACTGTGTTCACAGTGGGTCCCTGGGTAGCAATGTATGCACACTCCTCACCCCCATAACCCTGTACACACATGCACACACACACACACACACACACACACACACACACACACACACACACACACACACACACACACACACACACACACACACACACACACACACATAAAGTTATTTTGTTACCATTACATATCAAAGTCATAAAAAATAGCTGCATCACAGTACATTTTCACTTACTTTAAGATAATTAGCATTGATATAGGTAGAGAGAAAATCATCTTCATCCTGTGACTTCAAGATCACTCTGCTGTGTGTATCTGCAGGTGGACAGTGTGACATTATCATATTTAATAGACAGGGGGACTGTAATATAAAGATAGCAGCAGAAGAAGTTGGAAGAAATTGCTGCGCATTCATTTATTCTGTAACTCATCTTACAGCTGCATATTTAGTGAAAGAGGATGTGAAATTATTTAAGATAATCAGCATAAAAATTTGTTAGCTTCATCTGTTTATAGTAACTGCTTGTGTGACAGCTGTACTCACTGGGTAAAATGGTTTTGTAGCGGTTCTTTCTCACCAGCCCTGGGTAATTGTACTCCTTAGGGTCCACAAAGTTCATGGGAGTTTCCTGCCAATGAACAATGAGTGCAACTAAAATCAGTCATTACAGAAATGGGGAAGTCCAAACCTTACCTTCTACAAAACAACAATAATATTGAAACATATTAAGTCATTCACAGCTTCTCACACTGAACCATTGCTGTCTTATTGTGCATGTAGACAGTGTGTATATGAATCTGAATGCACATTTTTCAGCCCAGCAGACACTGGAATTTTCTGTATGTAAAAAAAAAGCTTGCATCCCTCCATCCTTCGCCCACTAACAGGCAGTAGAAAAGCTTACGGGTGTGTGCAGAGCTCTGATGGGTGTGTGTGGGTGTGTGCATTTGTGTTTTCGTCTCTGTGTGTGTGTGTGTACGTCTTTTCCGGTGAGTCTCTGTTCATTTCATATTAATCTCGAGCACGTAGGTGGGTGAGCTACTGTTGCTGCACTCACATAAAACTCAGCCTGCAGGCTCTGGTCATCCATGGCCCTTGTGTGTAGCATGGCAGGGGTCAAAATGTGCGTTCCCTGTCGGAGATACTCCTGGGCTGACTGGTCTCTGGGAGAGAGTTGGGCTCCATAGCCGTAGGGCTCTGTGCAGCCTGGTGTGCACATATCCAAGGTCAGGGAAACATTGGAGCCTCTCCTGTGTGATTCAGACAGTCAGACAAATGCATATATATGCATTACTAATGAATGGATACAGTGTAAGTCTCCCAGCAGATACAAACAAACATAAATGCAAACATTTTCTCTTGCTTCTCTATGGTCTATTCTAACCTCTCCTGAAGCCCCACTGGTGTAACAGTAAGGGTGGCAGCATCTCCCTCTGTCCTGGTGTCTGTGCCCATGTCAAAGACTGGAGTCTGGGGCACAGGGTCCAGGTCTATCAGATCCTCCTGGGCATCTGTCCACTCTGACAAGGTGAAAGAGGGCTGGCGGCTCACAGACTGACGACGATCGCCAATGTCCCTCGACACAGTTCCTGATGACCACAAGCCAGTGCCATAACACCACTTGCACACCATGTGGATGATCTGAGGAGGGAAGAGAAGACAAAAAAAGCAGTGAAGTTCTCAGTCAATAAGAAAATTGATCAAACAAACAGCAACAGGTCTCCACATTAGGAAACAACTGATTCAGATGGCACACCTTTCTTTTGAAGACTTCTTTTCTTTATAATAAATAACACGAATCCAGCATACACATTAAATTAAATGACCAAAAGTTTGAAACGTTTGCATAGAAAAGAGTTTTGTATGGGAAATGAAGGATCAATCCAGTGTTTTACCATGACAACACAGATGGCCACGCCGATGCCTGCGGTGCCATGGACAATCCAATTATGCTCTGTGGTGTTTACCACCTCCCTCATCAACACCACTGACTGGCCAGTGCAGTGAAACACAGAGAGAGAATGAGTTAATCAGACATAGTTGAATGCTTCACATCCTTTTAAACAGCTGTTTGTTCTCCACCCAGAATAAAAAGCTGTCAGTCATATTCAGGACTGATACTTACGTCCATTCCAAAAATCGGGTGGCAGGGTAGGATGAACCCCAGGTAGAAGTCAATGACCTGCAGGGCTTTGTAGATGGAAGAGAGTGGCCCATTTCCTTCGACCACAAAAAACACCCAGTACCCCTGGGGGGAGAGAAAGAAAGAAAGGCAGATTGTCATTGCTCCAGTCTTTCATGCACTGGTAATCAGGCAGCGGCCACTCTCAGGTGAAAAGCGAGTGGAAAAGATAAGAAGATGGCCCATTACACACAGGAATAAAAAAAAAATATGTAAATTGACCACATACAGTTTAGTGTCATAATCATGGCTGCATTTACGAGGCTTTTTTATTTACGAATGGTAATCTTGCACCTGTCCTTTTTTCTGTATGAATGAATCAAACATGAAGTCAACAAAGACAGAAACAAGAAAAGGGAATTAATAGTGAAGAGGTGTCAAATTTTAGCCTCATCTACCCACACACCCCAGTTTTTTTCCAACTAGGAAGCACTTCAAGCAAATATGAAAATGCAATCAAGCATATGAAAAGGAAATTAAAGGTCAAGTTGAGAGAACACCTCATGCTTAAGTGTTAAAGTGTCATTTGCATTGGTGATATTGCAGTGAACAGTTTATCTGTTTACCTACTGAGCTGAAAATCAAACATGACCTAAACCAGGGGTCGGCAACCCGCGGCTCCGGAGCCGCATGCGGCTCATTCAGGCTTAATCTGCGGCTCTGTGCGGCTCATGGAAGTAAATTATAAGTATCCAATTGAAGTGTATTTTATTTTTGTCAGTTCGGTTTTTGTTGTAGTTTTAAATTGGAACATTATTGTGATCTTGAAATATTAAAATAAAATCATTTTATTTATCTGTTTTTGTTTCTCAATATATGCGTCACCCGCAGTAGCCGCTACCGGCTTCCAGTAGTATTTGCGGCTCTCACTGTTTTGTTTTCCATGGAAATGGGGCTCAAATGGCTCTTTCCGGATTACAGGTTGCTGACCCCTGACCTAAACCATACTCTGAGAAAAGCAGACAGAGTATGTTTTAGCTCATGTTTGATTTTCAAGAAAAGCAAACCCTCCTCCTTAAGTGTTATTGTGGTGGAGGGGTTTCTATGTCCCAGTGGTCCCAGGAGCTATGTTGTCTGGGGGCTTGTCCCCCTGGTAGGGTCTCCCATGGCAAATTGGCCCTGGGTGAGGGGCCAGACAAAGAACGATTCAAAGACCCCTATGGAAGAGTCACCAAGGGAACTGTTTACCCTGCCCAGGATAGGGTTACTGGAGCTAGGCATGGGAAGGGAGCTCAAGGGAGATCGTCTGGCCCGTGGTGCCCAGCTGGGCGCAGCCCGAAGAGAAGACATGGGCCCACCCTCCTGTAGGCCCACCACCTGCAGGAGGCATCATTAGGGTCGGGTGCAATGTGTATCGGGCAGTGGCTAAGGGCAAAGGCCCTGGCGGACCAATCCCTGGCTATCAAGACTGGCTATCGGGACATGGATTGTCATCTTTCCAGTGGGGAAGGAGCCTGAGCTAGTGCGTGAGGTCGAGAGATACTGGCTAGATATAGTTGGGCTTACCTCAACGCATGCCCTGGTCTCTGAAACCAGTCTCCTGGAGAGGGGCTAGACTTTGTGCCAGTCTAGAATTGCCCTCGGTGAGAGGCAGTGGAATTCCTGAAGGCTCTGGATGTTGTAGAGCTGTCTTGGTTGACATGCCTCTGCAATATCGTGTGGAGAACTGGGGCGGTGCCACTGGATTGGCAGACTGGGGTGGTGGTCCCCATCTTTAAGAAGGGAGACTGGAGGGTGTGCCCCAACTATCACACTCCTCAGCCTCAGCCTCCCCGGTAAGGTCTATGAGCGTCCGTCCATTAGTCGAACCTCGGATTCAAGAAGAACAATGTGGATTTCGTCCTGGTCGCGGAATGCTGGACTAGCTCATTATCCTCTCAAGGATATTGGAGTGTCCGTGGGAGTTTGCCCATCCAGTCTCCATGCGTTTTGTGGACTTGGAGAAGGCCTTCCACTGCGTCCCTCGGGGTATCCTGTGGGTGTTAGACATTGTCAGGACTGCCCTTTGTCACCAATTCTGTTCATAATTTTTATGGACAGAACTTATGGGCATAGCCAAGTGGCAGAAGGCTTCTGCCTTGGTGGCCTCAGAATCTCATCTCTGATTTTTGTGGATGATGCAGTCCTCTTGGCTTCATCAGGTGGTGGCCTCTGGCTCACAGTGGAATGGTTCGCTGCTGAGTATGACATGGCTGGCACGAGAATTAGCACCCATAAGTCTGAGGCCATGGTCCTCAGCCAGAAAAGGGTGCAGTACCTACTCTGGCTCAGGGACAAGTTGCTGCCCCAGGTGTAGGAGTTTAAGTATCTCGGGGTCTTGTTCATGAGTGACAGGACAATGGAGTGGGAAATTGACAGACGGTTTGGGGCTGCATCCGCAGTGATGCAGTTGTGGTAAAGAGGTAGCTGAGTGTAAAAGCGAAGCTGTCGATTTACCATTCAATCTATGTCCCTGCCCTCAACTATGGTCATGAGCTTTGGGTAGTGACCAAAAGAATGAGATCGTGAATACAAACGGCAGAAATGAGCTTCCTCCGAAGGATGGCTGATTTCTCCCTTAGAGATAGGGTGAGGAGTGCAGCCATTTGGGATGGGCTCAAAGTAGAGTCGCTGCTCCTTCACATTGAAAGGAGCCAGTTGAGGTGGCATCTGACTAAGATGCCTCCTGGGCGCCTCCTGGGCGAGGTGTTCTGGGCATGTTTTACTGGGAGGAGGCCCCGGGGCAGACCCAGGACACGCTGAAGAGATTATATCTCTTGGCTGGCCTGGGAATGCCTTGGGGTCCCCCCGGATGACCTGGTGGAGGTGGCTGGAGAGAGGGAGGTCTGGGCTTCTCTGCTTAGGCTACTGTCCCCACGACCTGCCCCCCCCCCCCCCTTCCCGGATAAGCAGAAGACAATGGATGGATGGATGGATGGATGGATGGATGGATGGATGGATGGATGGATAGAAAAGCAGATATGGGAGAGCCTGATTCACATACCATGACTTGGGAGGCAATGAACAGTGCTGCACAGCAGTGGAGCTCAATCACCAGTGCGTACACTTTACGTAGAAACACTTCCTCTTGGGGGTGTTGGCCTTCAGTGTGTCCCTCTTTACATTCCAATAGCCTGTCTTTTTTAAGGGCTCCATCACCAATTTTTTCAGTCTTTGTAGGCTCATCTAACCAGACAGGGTCTTCATCAGGCCTCAGGAAGATAGAGTCCTCGGTGTGGGAACGAGTGGAGCTACTCAGCCGGCGGGTCATGATGCCCCTGTTGAATGAGGTTCCTTTGTGTTAAAAGGTCTTTCATATGTGATCACCAGGTAGCTTATGGATCAGATTTTAAATGCATTTGGTTAACATGTATTTATTATTAGGTATTATGTGTGCCATATTATGTACATTATCTGAAAATAATACCAAAAAATACTGAGTCCAGTTTTGACTGTTTAACATTTTAAAATGCAGACAAATGGCAATACTGCTGGTGTTTCTTAATGGTTTTTATAGCTTTGGAGACCTTTGACAGGATCTTAAACTTTTTAACACCTGGTGTTAGCAACAGGTAATATGCAGATGTACTTGTGAACTCACAGCTTTACTCTTTTTCTGCTTTTGTGGATGATAAAATGTCTAGGCCATAATTTTCAGCCTCACCAGGACTACATACTGATTTTTATTGTGCTATCTGTGTTTGTCACATTGTGTGTGTCTAATGTGTGCTTCTAAATGAGCGTGTATATGACAAAAAGGGTTGCATTTATTCCACAGGTCTATTCAAATGTACAGCTAAGCAGCACAGAGTGCCTCTCATCTCCGGATCCTCTTGTCTCCCTTAGATTGGACTTCATTGTATGAATGTGTGTGTGTGTGTGTGTGTGTGTGTGTGTGTGTGTGTGTGTGTGTGTGTGTGTGTGTGTGTGCGTGCGCACACGTGTGTGTGTGTGTGTGTGTGTGTGTGTGTGTGTGGAGGGTGTCTGTATTTGAGAGAGAGAGAGAGGGAGAGAGGCTCCATTGTGGAGAAATGAGTCAGGGGTAGCATGTTTACAGCCCTGTCCGTCACCTTGGCAACAGAGTGGCTCTCATCCCTCTCATCCGTCCTGAGCATTATCATCAACTGACACACACCTCTATGTATCAGTCAGCAGTGTATTCAATGCTCTTTTCTGCTCTGTACTTTTATCATTCAACCATATATATATATATATATATATATATATATATATATATATATATATATATATATATATATATATATATATATATATATATATATATATATATATATATATATATATATACCCTTTAATGGTGCCACATTTGTAAGGAAAAGGCATTTGTTGAGCAGCAGAGTTGAGTACTGTATGTGGGCTATGCCCATGAAAAACTTGCCAAATTTTCTCTGCCAATGCCAAACAGCTTATTCTGCTATTGACTCTATTGACTGTTTATTGGATTGGATGGTTAAAGTCTGAAGAAACAAGACATATTGGCAATTGTGCTATGTATTCATTTAACCAACAGGGGCCTCAGTAGCATGTGGAAGAACTACACACAGTCACAACAGTCTGGCAGCCTCCTTCTCATGCTGGTCACCAGCTTGGTCACATACTGGTGTGGGATGGTATCCCATTCTTCAACCACCATTTGTCATAAGTCAGGTTGCTCACTCTGGCACCTAAGATGATCCCACAAGTGTTCAATAGGATTGAGGTCAGGAGTGCAAGCAGGCCATTCCATCCTGTCCACTCCCAAATTCTCGAAGTAGTCTCTGATAAAACCCACTATGTGAGGGCAAACGTCATATTGGAGAACAGAGTTCAGTACCAGACCGTGAAGATATGGGATTGCCAGTGGTTGCAGAATCTCATCTCAAAATCTACATTGAGATTGCCTCCAATGATTACAAGCCTGACTTTCAGCACCTGGGATACCAGAAGCTCAATGATATGAGATTTATTGCCAAGAAGAATTGTTGCAACAAAGAAATAATCAACCAAACACAAATTTCCTTTCTTTTTGTGCTAATTTATAAGTGTGTGTGTGTGTGTGCACCACATGGTTTGTGTGGATGTGTGAATGTCACTTTGGTCTGAATGTGTTACTGATAGCTAAATTGGTCATGAGTGAGTTTGGAACAAGTTTTCATCAATGACTAAAAATGCAAGGGTACAACTTCTCTGTTTGCCTGTTTTCCAACATTAAGGAGCAATAAAGTCAAATGACTCACCAATGAGATGGCAAAGAACTAGCAGGGGAGTCACATCACATGATCAAGGTAAATCCTGTATTCTGTGGCATCTGGTCATAGTCAGTCATTGTGAGGCAGAGTCAGTTCTGAAAGACACAAGAGAGTGGCTAAACATTTTAGCTTGGGGGCTTACATTCAAAATTAAGGTTAGCAAAATGGTAAAAACACAGGAATAACAGCTGCAAATGTCCTAAACATGATCCAAATCTTTCCAACGTCCAGGGCAAAAAAATAAAAGAAAGAGAAACTAAGTGGCTAAAACTTGTTCCTTAAACAGCCATGTGACGCCGTCTGTGACAGCCTGTCAATCCTCATAGATACCCATGTTTAAATGTTTAGAACATGGTACAAAATATAGCTTTATGAGTCACCTGTTGTGCAAAACCTTAAAGGGATGCATGGTTCAGGGTTTGACCTCTTTAAATGATAATTGGGTGTTAATGCTGCCACTGAAGCAGTGAACTGGATTGTTTGACAGTTTGTGATGGTGCCTTTCAGACTATTAATAATACAATTATCTGAGGAACAATACAGATTGTACTGTGAGCCCATCCCAGAAGCTTTTGCTCCAGTTTTGTTGAATGAAACTCTACCATGTTATTAGTATGTTACTTACCCGAGTCTGTGTGATGTACTCTTACAGTTCATGGATAAAAATTTGCTCGCTGGTAACTCCACCCTCCTGTCTAAATATGGCAACTTCTGACTCTAAAATACAACATGGCAACAGCCTTCAAAATATCAGTTTACAAACCAGTGAGTGATGACATGGTGGCTACAGCCATTGTTTTCAAAGTCTATGATATATAGTACAGTGAAAAATTCAACTGGTAACATTGAGAGACACTAAAAGAGGGTTGGTAATTCAGCTTTCTCTAATGATGGATCAGAGTAGCACCCTTGTCGGCTCCCAGCTGTGCGTTCATGAGCGGAGGATGGTGATGTAAGGTGACACAGTAAACTGTCAATATTTCTTCCCCACTCTTTCTTTCCCTGCCTCTCTCTGCATCCCTAAGAGGCAGGGATGATTCAAGCCAGACTAAGTAGACACCCTCAGAAATACATTCAGATTGCTCCAGTCGAATCAGTATGCATGATGAAGCCGAGCGTGTTCTGCTTTCCTCTCCTCTCTACCGTTTCTCCTCCTCTCCTTATGTGCCACTGGACCCTGTTGAACGAATGGGGTGAGCTCAGCGGAATATGAGACCACACCAGTAGCAGGAGCTTCGTGTGTGTGTGTGTGTGTGTGTGTGTGTTGAGTGCAGGTGTTGAACAGAGGGAAGCTGCTTTGAGTCCGTTTCTTTCTCTCTTTGCTTGCTGTGAAGGTGGTTTTGAAGTGATGACGCCAGTTAGACCGGCTTGTAGCCATGGCAATGTGCATACATACAATGTACACACATACATAAAGTACACACACACACACACATGCGTGCGCATACACATACAGGCATAGATTGTGTTGTATAAGAGACTTTCAGTGTGCTTCCATTTTTCAACAATAGGTGGACAGGTAGAAGAGTGGATGAAGGGATGAATGGGAGGAAGAGCAACTCTTTTTTTGTGTGAAGGTTGTCTGAAGCAATGACGCAGTGAGGTTGGCGTTTTGGTAACTGTGGCAACTAGCATACTGTAGTGTGTGTGCATACACACACACACGCACACACACACACACACACACACACACACACACACACACACACACACACACACACACACACACACACACACAGGCATAGACTTGTCAGATATGCTGCATGAAAAATGAAAAACACAAACATACATCTGCACTGGGAGAGCAGTGACAATATTCACGTTTGTTCTAAGAAAAAAAAAATCCTGCCTCTCTTTGCTTTTATTCTTTGAGGTAAATATTTCTGTTTTTCTGCCACTTGCTTTGTCTCAGGGCTTGTTTGGTGAACCGTCTGGTACATTTAACCCAAGCAGTCACTAGGATTTCAGAAACACAGAGGTCACGACTCCTCTTCTCCTACTCACTTATTAGTCATTACTCCAACATTAGTAATTCTTTAGACACTAACTCAGAGGTTTCTCATTACTTTCAGATTATGGTACAATTTATGTTATTTACATTTTTGATGAACTCTTGTCTCTGATGTTACAGAAAAAGACATGAATGTGAATATTGATGGATGCGTGGTATGAAAATGAGGATTAAATACTTGCTATAACTCCTGCTTTCCCGTAAACTTTAAGGGTGAAGTAATCCGGAATGAATGAGTAACTGAGGCAGCACAATGCACTGTGTGCTGAAAATGGGGAGTTATATTGATTTATGGAAAAATATGAACCTGTACTAACTCTAAACCTGGTTTGCTATGTTATTATGTTTTATTTCCTAACATGCTGTACGTAAATGTGAAGATAGATTTTTTCATAGGAGGAAGAAAATGGATGGATGGATAGTACAGAAAATACTGGGGTCATGTACTGAGTGTCTAACAGTTTATATGTTCTCAGCTATAAGCTATTCAGTTACACTGTAATCATTTAACAAAAACATCAACCCAAAGCCCTTTAGTGCAGCTGTTTTGTGACAGTCATATTTGGTATCTTTGCAAATGTCTGACTCTTCCTTAGGATTTAAAATAAAGCTTTGTGGCTTTGAAGAGTGAACATTGCCACTGATAATATCTAGAAACTAAGAAAATGTGGGTTTTTAGCTGATATATGATGCTGCTACAGTATACAAAATATCACTGCTAATAGTTCAGACACACAATGAAAATTAAAGGTGTTATTCAAAATCAAATTGCCTAAATCATTTACCTGAGCAGTGAGCTCAGTCCAAGTGAATTTAAAGCAAATAAGTCAAACCTGATTATAGATTGAGCCTCATTCCTTGCTGAAGGTCTACTGTCCTTGGGTCCTTACAAACACCACCCCCACAGTCTTCAAATAGAGTATGCGCATAGTGTTTCCATTGATCTGCATCCATTCAAGAACCCACCGTCCAACAGAGTCTAAACCGAGCCATGCAATATGCCTATGGCCTCTGTCCCAGAAGGGCCATAGGACCAGGAATGAGAAGGGGCTGCCAGCTGTGTAAAGCTTTTTCCTGCAATCAGGAACGAAGGGAATTAAAGTGGTGACAGCTGGCGTGTGCTTTAATGGATATTCCTGATGCTCCCAGTATCTCTGTGTGGAAAAGTAATAAGTCCAAATCTGCTTTTCTGCTCTGTTTTTTTTTTTTTTAAATGTTTGTTGGACGTGCTTCCATCGTTACAGTAAAATTCTCATGTATACTATGTGGCAGATTTTCTGTGTCCAGGAGAATCAAAGTGAATAAAGAGCGAGTATTGAGTGTGTTGCTGAAGTGCTCATATGGCAGAGAGACGAGGTAAGAGGAAGCTCTTACTGAAAGTGATGATGAGATGGAAACGTGAGATAAAGTCACGAGGGCCAAGACTTGTCTCATCAACCTTTATCTCCCATACACACAGAGAAAATGTTGATATTAATACACACATTAGCCAGCAATGACCTTAAAACGAAATGCCCAGCAAACCTGCAGCATTGACTTGTATATCATAAAGACAGATAATCAATCAGCTGTATTGTTTACATACACTCCTACAATCTCTCGCAGCCGCTCCACGAGCATTTTTGAAGAGAAATCTCATTAACGCACATATAAACTTACAATTCAGCCGAAGCTGTACTGTATGAATAATTAAAATGTGCTGCATAGCAAATTGATTTACAGGCTGCTGGAGATAAATCTGGATTCCCGGTGACAAAGGATTGTGTTACACGATTGCACTGCATCAAAACACCAGTGCAGGAATGGCATTCTCTGGCAGTCATTCATACTAAGACAAAACACCATTCATATCACGTACATGGCTACGGTGAGCTAGAGCGACCACACAGTGCAGAGCTGGATGGATTAGTAATGAATCACCCAGGGAGGTGGACTGTTGCATCTCTCTCTGGTAACTCCCACATTGTCACATAGACATGATACAACACAGAGGAAATCAAGCTTTGAGTGATAAAAGAGAGGGAGAATATCCAGTTAACAGCAGCATCGATGGACCAACCTGTTGGCATAATGATCGGTTTCAATAATCTAAGAATAAACACACACATATGCAGCTCCTACATCACACACACCCCCTACCTTTTTACAGCCAGGAAAGCGCAGCGGCCATGTAAACCGTGGGGGTTTTGCTGAGGAATTGATATTCACCTCATGTCACACAGCCATGCAGGGGGAAACAGGGAGAGACAGTGGAGAGGAGAGGAGAGGAGAGGAGGGCTGGAACAGTCACTCACCCACAGCCTTAAGTCTAGTTAGGATAAGTCCTCTTACCTGGCTGAGCCCGTCTTCACATCGCCATCTGCCGCTCTGCTCCCTGCGAGCCAAACACCAGGAGCCAAACACCAAGAACCACGCCAATCCCTTTACTGGTTCTCTGTCTGGGAGATGAAGGAGTGTGTTTGCACGTAAGAAGGAGACAGACTGACAGTTAGAGACACAGAGAGTAAGAGGACACGCGTGAGACTCGAAAACAAGAATCTGCAAATATAAGATGTGTGTGTGTCTGTGAGAGGAAGAGAGATAGAGGTACAAAAGTCTGATGGGTTTCTTTTGTTTGTATCCTGGAGGAGAGAGAGAGATCCACAGGCGGCAGCTTCGTCTAGGTATATGCAGCAAGAGGCTGTACGGTAGCCTTGGCAACAGAGCCAGAATAAGGGAGAGCGAGGGAGGGAGGGAGGGAGTTAAGGAGAGAGATAGAGCCAGAGAGAGAGAGTGTGTTTATTAATCATACTGTGGAGACATAAATCTGTTAATACAGTTATATCAGGGGGCTCACCTCTAAAGGAAGGTTGCAACAAGGTAAACCATTAAGTTTTGGAGTTTAAGGATAAGCTTAGAGATATCATACATCTTAATTATTTGTCAACAAGCCCCTATAAAAAATACCAAAACCTCCAGCAAATGCATCCTGCTAATGGACTCTAGACTTTGATTTTTTTTTACCCCAGATAATAAAAATACATATTTGAGCCACAGTGTTTCAGTATTACAGTGAACAGGGCCACTGTAGTTCTCATGTGCCACCTTACTGCAAAAATTATTCACTACACCACTACACCATTAATTAAATAATCAGCGGCTAAAACAATACACCCCATTTATTTACCACTGGAGAAATATCAACTAAAGTGAGCTGTTTTGTGGGGGAAAATATATTTGTTACTAGTTTTTAAAGATTCACATCATATTTGTTACTGAATGGAGGTTGGGGCTGAGTGCTACAGAAAGGACGGAGGATGTCAACTCACGCGCAAAGAGACAAATACATTGCTCGGTCTGTTAATAATAATGATAACAGTAACAATAATAATAATAAAAATCCAGTACGTCTCCAGTAAAAAATAAAAGGTAAAATTAACATCTTCTTAAGTGACAAAAGATGTGTTTCTCTGTGAATGTAGTGGGGGAAGTCAGATCATAACACATCACTGAGCAGTGAACACCCCCCACTGTCACCTCCTCTGCTTCCAAGCTGTACGCTCTGCCACCCACCATCTCTCACTCATTTCAATCCCCCCAATCATCATCATCATCATCACCATCACCCAGATCTATTCTCCATTTCCGGTCTCTATCATTCTCTCTCTTCTTAAATCTCCTGTCATTTCTTGTCCATCCTCCTCCTCCTCCTCTCTCTCTCTCTCTCTTCTCTCTCTCTCTCACCCTCCTTCCTGTCTTGCCATATGGTAGCCTTTCCCTGTCATGAGCTCTTTGAACTAACCAGCAACACAAACAGCCACTATATGATCAACACAAATCCCAGGGAACACAAGCACTATTGCATTTTGTTGTTGTTGTTGATTTACTTTTCACATTTAAATTAGTTTCATTTGCATTGCCACAATGGACTGCATACAGTCACTGTAATAAGCTGTGATATTTGGGGGAAAAGGTGGAGACTGTTGTATTCTAAAAAGCATCAGAGTCCACTGCTAAAATGTGCTTTTGTGCGCAACACAAATTGTTGCAAAGTGACTATTTAAACCCATCAGAAACCCACCATGGCTTATCTGATTTCTTTTTGGCCACTTGGGGGCAGCAGAAACAATCTGTAAAAAGAAGAAGGGTTTATCGCCTTTTCTATGGCAGAGATAGAGAGCATAATCTAACCATTCAGCTGAAGCAGTGCTTCTGTGTTGATGAATATAAGTATTCATCTGATTACCAAAGGAAGCAGATACAACAGTAGCTGAATACATCTGTTGTACTTTTTCTGAATCTTTGCAGATGTGTAAACATCAATATAAAGACTTTGAAAAGAAAGCTTTTATACTCATTTTCACCTTGATATTTTCACACTTGGACTTTTCTAAAATATATTACAAAAAGTATTCACTCATCTGCCTTCACACACATATGAACTTGAATTACATCCCATTCTTAATCCATAGGGTTTAATATGATGTCAAACCACTCTTTGCAGCTATAAGAGCTTCAACTCTTCACAAGGTTTAGGAGTGTGTTCATGGGAATCTTGACCATTCGTCCAGAAGTGCCTTTGTGACGGCAGACACTGATGTTGGATGAGAAGGCCTGGCTCACAGTCTTTGTTCTAATTTATCCCAAAGGTCATCTGTCGGGTTGAGGTCAAGAGTCTATGCAGGCCAGTCAAGTTCCTCCTTACCAAGCTCACTCATCCGTGTCTTTATGGACCTTGCTTTGTGCACTGCTGCGCAGTCATGTTAGAACAGGAAGGGGTCATTCCCAACTGTTCCCACAAAGTTGGGAGCATGAAATTCTCCAAAATGTTTTGGTATGCTGAAGCATTAAGAGTTCCTGTCACTAAAACTAAAGGGCCGAGCCCAACTCCTGAAAAACAATTCTCTACTCTGAAGAAAGTTGGCAAACTGCACACTATGCGATCCGTTGACCCCGCTCTGTAATTTTATTGCTTCCACTTTGTTATAATACTACTAAAAGCTGACTGTGGAATATTTAGTAGTGAGGAAATTTCACAGTGCTGGAGTTCACTGAGCTCCTGAGAGCGACCCATTCTTTCACAAATGTTTGTAGAAGCAGTCTGCGTGCCTAGGTGCTTGATTTTATACACCTGTGATCATGGAAGTGAATGGAACATCTGAATTCAATGATTTGGATGGGTGAGTGAATACTTTTGGCAATACAGTGTATCTTATATTGGGCCTTGATGCAGCTCCTCAGGTCATAGTGTACAATCTGTTTTGGTTTAATTCCCCCTCTATTTAAGTTAACTTTCTTCTGATTGGCCGCTCCTCATAAACATTAGGTTTGAACAGCAGGTGGAAACGGTTGTTGTACTCACAGACAGAGCTGTAGCCTACCTGAGACCATATTAGGGCTATTCACTTTTATTTGCAAAACACAAAGCCAAGTGTTAAAATAGTAATAATAATGATTTTTTTTTTTTTTAAAGGAATAATAAACTGAAGCCTGAGCTTTCTGGCTCAGATCTATAAGGGAAAAGCAAACATGTCCCCTTTAAAGAGGATTACAGTCTGAAAGCATCATTGTTATTATAGCTGGTGTTATCCTTTCACAGGATGGTTGAATTTCCTTTATTTTCACCAATAAAATTCAAGGGACTTGCTAAACTACCTCTCATGTTTGTAGACATTTTGTTTCTCTCCTTCCCACTCTTTCTTATTTATGACCCACTTCAGAGTCCTCTCCTTCCCATCCACATGTCTCTCCCACACATGCTCACCTTTACCCTACTCCAATCAACTAACCAAACTCCTCTGTCCTTCATCTTCCCATCGCCTTTCCCTCTTTTCAGTGAGCATTAAAGCATGATCTAACCTAATTAATGATACAGGGAAAGATATATCCAGTGGCCTTGAACTGCCTGGTTCACTAGCTGCCACGCTGAAACATCAAACTGTTACATCACTTCCTCATTCCCTCTCACACCACACAGACATTTTACTGAAATGTGATGTTTGTAATCTCACAGAAGGAAGCAACAATGGTGTTAAAATGGTTACTTCCTGGAAAACTTGACTACATGATACAGTACATATAAAGAACAGTAAAAAAAAATTTAAAAAGATTATGGAGCAGCATTCCTGTGGTAGCAAATGGAGGCATCTAGTGGTCCCGGTGACTCACTGCTGGTACCTCCAGAGATGTACCCAGTGGAGTCTGTCTCATTAATACTTGCCTCTGGAACATTTAGCCAAGTGATATTTAGTGTGGGGAGTTTTTTTTTTTGTTTTTTTTAAATGCGCTAATTGGGCTTAAAGCCTTCCTGTCTGTTACCAAACCGATGCCAATCTCAGATTTGACTGTGACTCATCATGTCACAGCCAGATGAATGCAACAGCTTCCAGCCTTAAAGCACAACTCAGCACAGACAGGCAGGCTAATCTTGCTGCACATTTGCATCAGAGGGAATCAGGGAGCTATAAAGTGTTCATCTGATGACCGCAGCCTGTCACAGTCAGACACGTGAAACTCTGTGGGGATACATTATTTACTGTAATGTCACAGGATTATGTAAACCACATCAAAATTCTCGAGTAAACATTTGTTTGTTGTCACTGGTATGATGGTGGCACAACACAGTAAGTTATATAAATAGTTTTGTTTTTCCAAGTTAAATTTGGAGCAACAAAACCAAAGAGTTCTGTTGATTTTAGAGATCAGTTTACTGATCCTGTCATGGGAAATATTACTGAGCCTGTGAAACACTTGTACAGCTGAAATGTGCAGGATCAGCTCTCTGACGCTGCAGTCCCTCGAGACGCTGAAATTAGTCAGTGAATGCTGCACTTTTTTTAGTTTAAAACATCTGTTGAATATCAGAGATGGCTGTTACGAGGCAGGGCAGGTCTAACGAACATGCTGTCTGTTGCCATATGGGATGTTGAAGACAGAGTATTTTGGGTGTTCAATCAATCGCAAGGAATAAAAGCCATAAAACTTTGCCTTCTGCATCTCAGACTCCTGTTTAAAATCTGTTTTATAGAAATCATACTAAAATGTTGAAGCACTTCCTGAATCTCTCTCTCTCTCTCTGATAATTCTTGTAGTTTGGAGCCATGCCCTTCATTTTATTTTGGTAGTGAGCCATATTGAGTATAGGTTATGTGTGGTAATAATTAACTATCGGTTTAAAATCAGAGGGTTCTTGCAGATTCACAGTACTGGTAAATCTGCTCATAAATAACTGATCTTTTAGTGTTAGTAGATCTTGCTTTAGTTATTCTTTAACTTTTGCATTCAGGAAGCGGTTCATTCCTGATCAATCTGCCACTCATTTCTCGGTTTTCCCTTCGGATATTCTACTCAAATGTTGTCATTTGAGGTAAAAGACATTATTCAGCTGACTTTACCCAGAAGAATAATTTTTTTAACGCTGCCCATGACAGTAAGCAGCGAGAAAAACACCTCCTCCCAGTTCCCGAGCTGCTATGTAAAAAAAAAACTTTAACACATCTTTGTCGCCTGGACTGGTGATGTGAACATGAGAGTGGCAGTATAACCTTCAGCGTTACAAAAATAATACTTTTATTCAACTTGTAACCATTTAATGAAGGGAAGAAAATAGACCATTATCAGTTGTCTACAAGTGCTTGCAAGGACTTTTGTTTATGTGTTGGAAATGAGAATGTGGCATGCTTAATCATTTATGTACAAGGGATACAAATCTGCAAAGCATTTGCTTTAACGTGTACATGCTTGTGACAGAGAGTCTACCAGACATTAATCTGGGAAGAAGAAGCTATGGAGAAATCAAACGTCCTTGATAGAGCATTTAATGGAGTGTGTAGACATAATGTTTTTCCAGTGCATCTCCACCCTTGCTGCAGGGCCCCGTCACAGCAACCTTGCCGCACCAGCACTGCTAGACTTCAGATTGCATGCTAGATTGCGAATCCCTGTTTACTCCAGGGTTCAAATCTCAAGAAGCCCAGATAGTGGAGATGGACAGCTTCATGTCCATGTTCACAACAGCAATTACGCCCATTTACCCAACATAAACAAACAAGTAATGCAGATGGGAAGATGTAGAGGAGAGTTCCATGCTTTGGACAAGGCAGACCACAGTCAAATAGCAGATTGTATGACATATACAGTGTCCAAAGCTCTCTGGGAATACAAGCTCAATTCCCAAAAATTTGGGACACTTTTTAAAATGTAAATAAAAACAGAGTGAAATGATTTGTAAATCACATAAAGCCATATTTACTCACAATAGAACACAGAAAACATATCAAATGTTTAATGCCTTTCCAGAAGTGCAAGCTGTCAGTTCCATAGGCACCTTTGCATCCCCATACATTCAGATTTGCTTTCTTTTGTGCTGAACACTGCCAACAAACAGGATGGCCCCCTTCTTTAGTCCAGAGGATGAAGTGTCCATGTTTTTCAAAACTGAAATTTCAAATTTTAATTCCGACCACAGAAAAGGTTTTCGCTTTGCCTCAGCCCACTTTACCTTATTTTTATATACTTTTTTATATGGGTCAATAATATCATGTCACTGACCTATTGCCAATAAAGCTAATTAGTTGCAAATTGTTCCGCCACTAGTACCACTTACTTTTTCATTTGTTGTCCCAGTCCCAGCCAACATTTTTCTTTAAATGCTACATTTTCTCAGTTCAAACATTTGATTTGTTTTCTATGTTCTTTAGTGAACAAAATATGGGTTTATGAAATTTATAAATCACTGCCTTCTGTTTTTATTTACCTTTTTTACAGCGTCCCAACTTTATCAATACTGGGTTTGTATAAATTGTATGTAGTTTATTTGTTGCTATACAACAACAATGCTTTAGCACCAAATCTCAGACGAGACTGAAAATGAGAAGGTGGACTGTATCGGGGGAAGTACAGACAAAAGCCTACTGACAGATGAGGAATAAACACACTACTGTCTGATGATGCCCCTCCCCTCATGTTATCTCTTGTTGTTTATTCGTTTTTGTTTTTGTAAAGCATTAGAAATGTTCATGTCAGGTTAAGAAAGTCTGCATTTGTATTTCAAGTGGCCTGGACAGGTCAATTGTCTGTTGAAGGGTTAATACAGCGAGACAGACAACCAATCCAAGCCAACTTTATTTATAAAGCACTATTTAAACAGCAACCACTGACCAAAGTGCTGAACACAGGAACAACACACACTAGCACAAGAGAAAATGCACACTGTGGAAGGAAGCTGGAGTAGCTGGAGAGCAAGCACACAGAAATCATGCAAACTGCACATAGAAAGGCCCCAGTCAACCACTGGATCTGAACCCAAGACCTTCTTGCTGTTAAGCAACAGTGCCAGCCACTGCACTACTGTGCTGCCACAAAACTATTCAGTACTTTAAAATCTTTGACATACAACATGTTTTAAGATCTGAGAACTGACCTTAGTTATCACTGTAGGAGTTTTCTGCATGTAATTGTTCATTAATAATCTATTCATGCAGGTCTCTATATTCATGGATGGCTTTATAACTGGATTTTAAAATAATATTGTGTTTAAAAGAGAAGTGCTGTGGTTCAGTCCTTAAGAATATCACATGAACAGAAGGTAGAGAGGTTTAAGATGTGTATGAAGGACCTAACAGCTTATTAAACTTTTACTATATTTCAGTGAGTTATTTGCAACCTCTAGGCAAGATTTTCAACAGCACTTTATCTGATGGGTGTGAGAAAACTATTTGTCATGTCCTTTTATTTAACAATTTTAGCCTATGGCAAGTTTTTTCTATTTATTTTAGGAGAGTATAGGAAGACATGGACAAAATGCAGACTATGGGAGAAGTAACCAGTATACAGGGCCAACACAGAGAACAGACAAACGCTTGCACATTAACACCTATGGCCATTTTAGAATCACTAAATAATCTAACATGCATGTCTTCGGCCTGTGAGTGGAGGCAGGAGTATGTGGAGAGAACCCACGCAGGCACGGGGAGAACATGCGAACTTTGTCACATTTTTTTCTACAGTTATTTGTCACTGCAAGTGCCCCTGTTTGAGAATCTTGGAGCTGAGGATGTGATTAACTCCACTCGTGTCGCATCTATAATGCTTATGTGTTGTTAAACAGGTCTGACTCCATGAAGTTTGTTCACATGCATGCAGGAAGTAAATAAACAAATTGAGTTATTTTAACTATGAAGAACATTTGGCATGCAGCATGAACAGCACAACGTGGATATTTTGCCTGCGTGTGGGTCCGTGACCTGTTATTTAAAATACAATCAGATGCTGCAGCTCTCTCTCTGCCAACAACCTAAAGCAGAAAAAAAAGTACATCAGTGCACAGAGGACAGAATGGGTTAGGTAAAGGTTCAAAGAGAAGATCTTTTGCAAAGATGGAGAAAAGCAGAGAGGGTGAAGAAATGTAGCTGTCCGTTTTTACTTTCAGAGGTGCAGAAAACAGTTAGTTTACAAGTATCTGTGTGTGTTCATGTGTAGCTCTATCACAATAATCAAGAACATTGTGTTCATATTAGCACTTTTACAAAAGATTTATATGCTCATTGTTTCCAATGTGTGTATTTGCTTAATTGATTTTGTCCTTGGCCTTCACAGTCATCTATGGCAGTGACTTTCTCCATCCCCTCTAGTTCCTCCTTTCCAGCTGTGTTGTAGCAGTGCCAATGATGAGCTATACAGCAACAATGCTTTAACATCACTTTAAAAGGTGCCTACATGAAAGTGCTGCTCCTAAAGCGGAAACGAGTATTACTCTTGCAGAATAACAAGAGTCAAGCATGTCTGGAGAAAGAGAATTCACTGGTCATTTCCTTGGGTGTTCCCATGGAACCAAAGAGAAACATTATCTCAGTTGGAAGAAGATTGTGTGAGCAAACTTCAAACACTTGATCTATTTTTTTTTTTCTTTTTCAAAGATCATCCATATCAGAGAGCTATTTTATCACTCAGATGGCTGAGGAAGAGGTGGGGCTCACTCAGAGTAGAACTGTTCTAAGGAATCCTCCCAGTTCAAAACAGTGAATAAAAAGTTGAGATATTTTTATGTGTACAAGTCCTCTTACAACTCAGCTCACTTCTATAGTACATACACATTCTTCTCTTTATCTCTGGTAAAGACCTTCAGTTTGTGTTTTAGGCTGAGAGCCAAGTTTGGCCTATAGGAAATCCATCAATTGTCTTCATTGTTTGACCTGGAAATTGAAATACTAAGATAAATGCAAACATTCAAAGGATTTTTTTTTTCACCTTTGAACTTGAACCAGGGTGCTTTTGTCTATACGTGCAGTTCTTTGAAGTTATTCCCAGCAAATCTGACTATCAAATATACAGTCAATCATTACTCTATCATATACTGTAAACAGAGCATTTCTCATTTTACTTTCCTTTCATTATTACAATAAGTAATCCAACATAACACAAAGTCAACAGATAATGAATCTATTCAGATCAGTTCTAATAGCATTTACAGACTCTGCACCATCACAGTGGCTGTGAGAAAACATCTGAAAACACAACAAACTTTTTTTTTTTTTACAGAAATGCAATAATATCTAATTTAAGTTGTGCTGCTTTTTTGCTTTTTTACTTTTGGATAGGAGTGTACACTGCCATGCTAAATGCGGAACAACAATAGTAATGATTTGCATTGGATTTGCTTTATGAGCGTAAATTAACCCTCCCTTGTGTTTGCACATCACACTGTCACCTTGCAGATGAGAACAATATTTGACAAATATGGCAGCCAAATATTTCTATCTTTTACAAATAAAGTATATGATAAAACTTTATGCCCTGATACCAGTTGCATCTTACTGAACTCCAAAGGGAGGATTATATGTTTAAGGTAGGTGAATTCATTAAAATGCATTGTTCTACTAAGAAACCTTGGATCCTGTGGATGACACAACTTCAGTACATGTCACCCACTTTGCTGCTAACCAAGCACAATGATCTAGAAACCCTGAGCAAACAATAGTGTGAGGCCCCAGAAAAACCAGACTCACAGATGGAAGTAAACTTAAAGATGGTTTATTAAAGAGTGACATGAAACAATAAACACAGCTACACTGGAGCTGGATGGGTACCAGAACAACACTCAATAGCAGGGTGACACACAGCAAGGTAAATACTGACAACAACATGACAAAGAACTGACGAAGACTGAGGACTTAAATACAGACACAGGATAACAAGAGGATCGGGAACAGGTGGAGACACAGCTGGGAATAATTAAACAGGACAAGACCAGGAAGTAAACTAAATATAAGGCAGACGAGACTGAGACTGACAAAGTAAAACAGGAAACAAGCAAGCAAAGGAGCAGAGATGCAGACTAGTCACAAAACTGGGAATAAAACTCAGTACAAAAACATGAGGCAAGGGACATGACAGAGGGACAAAACAAACACTAGAACACAGAGACGCAAGGGAGGCAGGAATACAGGAAACCAGGAATGTAATATAAAACCATAACAAAATACAGAACGCTAAACAAACTAAAAGTCTAAATAAGCAAACTTAGAGACACAACAAAACAGAACCATAAGGGCAAGAACACAAAATGCTGGGCATGAGGCCCAGGACCATGACATTCATAGCTTTTAAGTAAAACTAACTGAAATATTTTAATGTTGACAGATTTATTTTCATCTAGTACAGATTAACACTTGTTTGCATAAACAAAAAGAGGGAAACAGAAAAAAGGCAACTCAAGTTTTCCCAAGTGGAACTTTGTTGAATGAGGTCTCAAGTAAACACCTGTTCATGTCATATGGCAAAATTCACTAGCTACCTTTATTAGGTACACCTTACTACTGGTGGGTTTGACCCCGTTTGTCTTCAGAAGTACTTTAATTTTTGTGGCATATTTTCAACAAGGTGCGGGAAACATTTCCCAGAAATTTTGACCCATGTTTGTTACATATTTGTTGGCTATACATCATGGTGCAAATCTCCCATTCCACCACATCCCAAAGTTTCTCTTTTAGACTGTGATCTGGTGACTGTAGAGTATAGTGAACTTATTGCAACCAGTTTGAGAAGATTTGAGCTTTGTGACATGGTGCATTATCTTCCTGGAAATAGCCATCAGAATCTCAATACACTGTGGTCATAAGGGGATAGAAACGGTCAGTAACAATACACAGGTATGCTGCTGCATTTAAAGATCTTTAACGGGTACTAAGGGACCCAAAGTGTGGCAAGAAAACATAGCTACACCATTACACTAGGTGGGCATCCCATGGGTCTGGTTGTCCTGTGCCACAGGGGTGTGCCCAGGTTCCCTGGTTTTGCTGGCTGGTGTCCTTCATGGGCTTTTTGGTCTCTTTGCTGTCTCTCAGCTCGTGCGGTGTACTGGGGGCCCTGTGCTGCTAGGGCGGAACTAGGATGTGCTGGTTTCAACTGGTTCTTGGTCTTTGTTGTTGGTTGCAGCACTTTGGGGTTTCTGGGCTCATGAAAAAAAGAACAAACAAAAAGCAAACAAACAAACAAACAAAAAAAAACAAGCAGCTGAACTGTCTAGCCAATAAAGTGGCCAGTGAATGAACATCCATGGCAACATAGCTCCCTGAAGGCATCAGCCTTCTCCTACCCACAGAGTGCACCCCACAAGATTGCAGAAAAATATACTCAGGAAATGCTCATAAAACTTGACAAAGTGTATTTAATTGGTAAGGTCTGGTAAGGTCTCTTATAGCCATTTCATCATCAGTTCAAACAACTATATTAGAACAACCTAGGAACTGGAAACTGCTAGAAGAACAGTGTTACGGTGCACAGTGATGCAAATCTGATCAGCTTGGACTGAAGCCTCAGCTCCAAAATCAACACCTTCAAGCTCAATTGAAATTTGCAGTTGCCCACATGGACAAGCCAACAGCCTTCTGAAGAAACATTCTGTTGTCAGATGAGACAAAGATTGAACAATATGGCCACAATGACAAGAGGTATGTTTGTGTGTGTGTGTGTGTGTGTGTGTGGGGGGGGGGGGGGGGGGGGGTGTAAAGGTGAGGCTTTCACACCTAAAAACACTGTACCAGCTGTCAAGCATGATGGTGGTAGCATCATGCTTTGGGATTGCTCTTTTGATGGAGTAATATTAACTCCAAATTCTTCAACTTTACCTCAAATCAACAGCTAAAAGGTTGACACTTTGATACAATTGGGTGTTTCAACAGGACAATGATCCCAGACACACAGCGAAAATGGTTTTGGAATGCATAACATGGAATGGCTAATATTAAGCTTCTAGAATGGCCTTCCCAAAGCCCTCACTTTAGCCCTAATGAATATTTGTAGACTATGCTTTATAGCCGGGTCCATGACAGAAAAACCAACCAATTTAAATGAACTCCAATTCTGCCAAAAAGAGTGGTCAAATATCTGACCAGAATTATGCCAGAAGCTTGTTGATGGCTACCAAAAGCATCTGGTCAGAGTGCTTACTGAGGGACATAATTTTAGATGCTTGTAAGTGACCCCATGGTGTCCTTCTTAAATGGACTCAATGTACAGGGTCCATGCTGTGAAGGAGCATATTATCATCAAAAACACAAACTTTTTCTAAACCTAACAAAGTGGGTTTTGGTGCCTAAAGCTACCCAGAAGCTAAAATAATGAAACAAATCAGCAAGTGAAAAGAATGTGAAGCAAAGTTCAAAACACAAAGCAAAAACACTGACACAGGAAGTGAAAAACTCTCTTCTGGGTGACAAACTTCTGGCCAGTCCATCAAGACAATAATCATTTGTTACAACATTTTTATAATTACACTCAACAGTATAATTCAGTGGTCTCTAGACTGTTACTTGTTTTAAGGAATCTTCTCTTCACGAGGCAATATTTTAATGATTTTGTAAAAAAATATATCAGTGTTTTAAATGTTTCGACTATTCATTGTGCATGCATGAATGGATGATGATGATGATGATGAGCAGTAAAAGTAAACAAGAAAAAGAAAAAGAAAAAGAACAGTCAAGAGACATTTTAGTGAGAATAAAATGTCAGAAGAAATAGTTCCTTATACACAAAGCTGAGGTGCTTCCACAACAAAAAATCTGTAAGATGGTTTGCGGAACTTCTGCAACTCTCTGTGCTGATAATTAAGATCGCATTATGTTAAATGTAAAGTAATAAGCCTGAGGAACACACTGGTGGGACTTAATGATCAGCAGAGAAAAGACACTACCAACAGTAATGTGTGCGTGGCTTAATGCTGCATATTTGACTGCTGCACTGTAGGTGCAGATAGATGTTTGTATGTTCATAAATACATGCAGATAACATTCCTTCTGCCCCATCTGCCGTCACATTATCAGCAATATCGCTCACAAGAAACCATTTGAGTTTTGATCTCCTGACAAAGTACAGAAGGGAAACAGCAGCAGGCTAGAAAGAAAAAAAAATCATATTATTTATATTCTTAATGGCTGCAAAATAACATAAGGCGGGTAGGGCCATAGAAAAACAATCCCCAGAGGATTACGCAACACTGAGAACAGTGGGTCACAGTGACCAGCTCATATAATCTCTATCTCCATTAGACATCATCGGGAGGGTTCTTTTAACAGCCAGTATAAAAGTGTTTGTCACACAGCAGCTTCAGCATCCAGTGTACTAAAAGGTCAGAAAATTACCCACTCAACACTGCATATCTTTAGAAGCACAAGCATTGAGACGTGTTAATTTTGCATGTACACATGAGAGTACGTCGCAGCTAGCTAAAGTTGCCAGCTACATTAAAGTAATAAAAATGGTGATTTTCTAATTTTGTTTAACTTTAAAGTAATATACCATTCAAAATCTGTCTTTGAGTATTAAATGCCAAGAATGCACCAGAAAGGAGATTTATGTGTTACTTGCATGTAACAGAGGCTGTACTGAGACTGAGTCTATGACCACTGTTCACTGTAAAAGTACATAAATTCCCTGCTGTACTCTTATGTCTCGCTATATGTTCTAGACTGAACATATAGCTCAGTTTGCACTCAACAATACATAGCTCACATTTCAACTGTGAAGTAACCTCCTAGCTATGTCACTTACACTCAGAATTCACTTCACATGTGCAGTAAAGGCCTGAAAGGTATTGTGTGGCTGACCTGAGGAGAATGGTGAAACAGAAGCGTCATAAAAGCCACTGTGGCACTAAAGGCCTTTGGTCACTCCTGAAACGCACAGGAACACAGAGGAGTATGTCACTGTGGAAAAGACTGGAAACTTGTCTGCCAGTGCATCAAAGGCTGATCTGGATCATCATTGGCCGGCTCGCCTGCCAATCATAATCAGCATCGACCAATCAGCGCTTCAGGATTCCGGGACTTAGCAGAGCAGCAGCACAGGACGGCGATGGAGTGCAGGAGGACTGTGAGCGAGCAAAACCGGACTTTCCAGTAGTTTTAAGTTGTTTAGGCCACTCAAGAGAGCTTTGTGTGTGCGTGCAGCTAACTGTAAGTAGATGACATTTAAGAGTTGATATTATTTGGTAGCGTTGAATTGGTAATAACTGAGTTCAGTGGTAATTAGCTAATTTTGTGTAAGACATTGCATGTTTACCTAGCGAATGTGGAAATAAGCTAACGGTAGGCGCCTGCAGACGCCATAGTCATGTATGTAGCCGTTAATTATCTTCTTTATCTGACCTACTGAAGTTACTTTGGCATTTAGGATGTAGCTTGCTACTTATTATCTGTTTGAACTGTATATAAGTGATGGAAGAAGATTACTGAGCATATTGTGCAGGTTTATAATTTGAATCCTGATTAGTGTATTTTCTTGATGTGTACTTTATAGAAACCATGCACAAAGGAACTGTAATGTGAGCAGAACTAAAATAAACGACAAAAGACAAGTAACGCCTCATCCTTGACCGGATGCCCGCAGCCTTTCCCCCTAAGAGTAACCAAGCCTTTAGTACAATTTGGTCCTTCGAGCCGGAGTAAGGGAAAGACTGCAGGAAATGGCAACCAGTGCGCAAAGTGGAGATGAAGATCGGCCTGTAGTGAGGCCCAGACGAGTTATATGCCAACCAAGCTATCTGTCAGATTATCAGATGGATGTTAGACAGCCCGGGCGTCAGTCTGCTTCTAGAGCACAGATACCTCCTGCTGATTTCAGTGATTCAGATGCTGAAGATCGTTATAGTGCACCCGTCAGCCAGCTACTTAGTCCTCCCGATTGGAGAGTGATGGATCAGTGGGAGCATTCTGATGATGAGAGAGAAAAGGAGCGTTTACGCTATGAAAATCAGAACCAACGGCAAGCTATATTGGAGCTCACAAGAGATAGAGATAAATTATATCACTACAACAGTGAGATGAGGAGAGAGTTGCAGGAGCTGCGGAGAACGGCATCACAGTTGCCTACAGTACTGGAGTCGTTAAAGGTGATGGAACACAAAATGGAGAAACTTATGGCTAGTGAGGCCGAGGATAAGTTTTCTGCTCCATCAGCACACCGAGTACACTCAGCTGAATTTCCTGTCCCAAAGCCCAGGATTCGCACACTACAGAAAGCTAGGAGGGAAGACGTAGAGCATCATTCACTTTCAGCAAGGATAAGAGATGAGTCGGCAGTCCCTCACAACGTTGAGCGTGTGCAACATGCAGACCAAGGCTATACATATGGGAACAGAACATACCAGGAAAGTGCATCAGCGAGTCTACCAGGGTCTCTAAGTCCTGCACCACGACGTTCAGTGGAGGCAAAGATCTCCACACATCCAGTGCCAGCTCCTAGAAGGTTAGTCCCTCCCGGATCATCCAGGTTCAACTGCACAGACACTGATGTGCATTTGGGAAGAGAAGATCCTTGTGCCTCCAGAATGATTCCTAGCTCGCCGTCTGCACCTAAACCTAAGCATGAGGGCACATATAGTGGTCCCGCTCCAACTATTCCCTATTTTGTGCATCCCGACCCACGGGAGTTCTCCAGGCTTAGGATTGCTCTTGACAACATCCTACCTGGGGGTGCCTCTGAACATTTTAAGTATCAGGTTCTCACAGACCATCTTAAATTAGAGGAAGCTCAGCTGATAGCAGATTCCTTTTGCAACTCTCCACATCCATTTACAGACACAATGGATGCCCTGTTCAGGCAGTTTGGCCAGCCGCACCAGCTTGCCTTGGCCCGCATAGCTGAACTGATGGATGGACCAGACATCCGCAGTGGGGATGGAGAAGCGTTCCGCATGTTTGCTTTACGAGTGCGTTCCCTGTTAGGCATGTTAGAGCAGCTAGGAAGAGAAGGCAACATTGAACTCCAGTGTGGATCTCATGTTTCTAGGTTGCTAAGTAAGCTTCCACAGGAACTCAGAAGCAGTTTCAGAAGGAGAGTTCATCCCACTGAGGTCCCCATCCCAACGCTGTATGATCTTGGAGAGTGGCTGGATTTTGAGATGCAAGTGTATGAAGACAACACCAGGTTCTTGACTCCTACCAGAGACAACCAAAGGAAAAGAGGCATGGATAAGGATAAGAAACTGGCTTCAAGAACTACAGCATTACTTCTTAGTGCTGGGAAATCAGGAGACATCAAAGTTTCTGAGCTGCCACAGACCGCCAATACTTCTGAGAAAATTAAGAGTAAAATGTACTGTTCCTACTGTGACCACTCTACTCATTTCTTGAATGGCTGTCAGGACTTTCAGCAGCTCACAAAGGAACAGAAAGTGCTGTGGATAAGAACAAATAACCGCTGCTGGCGCTGTGGTGGAGGACATCAGTCTGCCAAATGTACTCTCAGAGTAACCTGTAAAACCTGTGGTCGTAGACACCTGCTGATATTACATGATGTTAATGAGAAGTGGCAGGGGAAGGGGGACACACCGGGAAAGGGGAAACCTCCAGAACAAGGAACCATTGTGGGTGCCTGTCTGACAAGCACTCTGGACGATAGCCTTTATGTTGGACGTTCCCTAACGAAGCGTAAAGTGTTACTCAAGATAGCCAAGGTCCGACTGAGTAATGGAAGCAAAAGCATGGACGCCTTTGCCGTTCTGGATGATGGTTCAGAACGATCCATTCTGCTTTACAGCGCTGCACGTGAGCTTGGTTTGGAAGGTGAGCCTGAAGCCCTTGTACTCCACACAGTGAAAAGGGACTCAAGGGTCATTCATGGCAGCGCAGTCTCATTCTCGGTCTCCCCCATAACTCAACCAGCGAAGACATTTGGGATCAATCGAGCCTTCACAGCTAAATCTTTGCACCTTGCTGAACATAGTCAACCCACTGAGGCTCTTCAGAGAAAATACAAACATCTGCAGGATCTTCCACTTCAACCAATAAACACGGTGCAACCACTCCTCCTGATTGGATCTGACTTCCCACATTTAATCACTCCTACCGAACCTGTCCGCTTGGGAAATACAAGTGGACCAGCAGCAGTCAGGACTCGTCTAGGTTGGACATTACAAGGTCCTGCGGAAGGAATAAAACCAGGATCAGATGAACAACAATGTCACTTCATTTCATTTCAGTCTCCCGACACTGAGTTGCATCAACAGATTGAAAGACTCTGGCAACTGGATGTTCTTCCATATCGAAGCTCCAAGGTAGTAACAAGGTCCCGCCAAGATAGTGAGGCTTTGCGTATCCTGGAAGAGAAAACCGTCAGAGTCGAGGTTAGCGGGATACACAGATATGCCATTCCAATGCTTCGCATTAAGGGCGCAGAACCGCTGCATACAACTCCCGAAGCAACTCTCCCCCTTCTCAGAAATATCGAAAGGAGACTGGTGAAAACTCCTGATCAAGGGGAAGCATATAAGTCTGAGATTAAGAAACTGGAGGATGCTGGATACATACTTAAACTGCAACCTGGAGATGTGGAGAAGTCTGAGGAAGCTTGGTACATTCCACATCACATGGTTCAGCATAACAATAAGAAGAGAGTGGTATTCAACTGTTCATTCCAGCATCAAGGGAAAAACTTGAACAAACTGCTTCTACCTGGTCCTACTTTAGGCCCATCCTTGTTGGCTGTACTTCTTCGCTTCCGCGAACATACAGTGGCCATCTCCAGTGACATTAAGGCGATGTTTCATCAGGTGAGACTCCTCCCTGAAGACAAATCATTGCTGCGGTTCTTTTGGAGAGACTTGAAGAGAGAGGAACCTCCAAGTGTCTACGAGTGGCAGGTGCTCCCTTTTGGGACGACCTGCAGTCCGTGTTGTGCCACCTATGCCCTGCAAAAGCACATTCGAGATCGCAGCCAGCCTGGAGAGGACATCCGTGAGGCAGTTGAAAAGAGCTTCTATGTGGATAATTGTTTGCACAGTTTCAGCACCGAAGTGGAAGCCAAGATGTTAGTCGACAAGCTACAAGCTATCCTTGCTGATGGAGGATTTGATTTAAGACAATGGGCCAGCAACGTACCTTCAGTGATCAGTCACCTCCCAGAAGATGCCAGGTCCACCAGCAGCAATTTGTGGATAAATCAAAATCAGCTTGACTCATTCGAATCCACACTTGGTCTCCACTGGCATTGTCCTACAGATCTGCTGCACTACAAGCATCTTCCAACTAGGGACCACTCAGTGACAATGCGAAGTATTTACAGAACTTTGGCTAGCTTGTATGACCCCTTGGGTTACATTATCCCTTTCACCACCCGAGCTAAGGTTGTCATTCAGCGTCTTTGGGACAAGAAAAGAGAGTGGGACGACCCAAGACTCCCTGAAGACCTGCTGCAAACATGGGAAATCTGGCAAGCAGAGTTGCCTGATTTGGAGAAGATTTCTTTACCCCGATGCTACACCACAGCAGCGTTAGATATGCCGGACAGCAAAAGGGACATTCATGTGTTCTGTGACGCATCTGAGCAGGCATATGGCTCAGTTGCCTATCTAGTCACAGAAGCTCCAGACGGGCTCAAGGAAGTCGCCTTTCTAGCAGCTAGGTCACGAGTTGCTCCACGAAAGCAGCTGTCCATTCCAAGGCTGGAATTGTGTGCAGCTCTTACTGGTGCCCAGCTAGCTCATGTGCTAAAGACTGAACTCAGCGTACCTATCCAGAGAGTTTTTCTGTGGTCAGACTCCACCACTGTTCTAACTTGGTTGCAGTCTGAGTCATGCCACTTTAAAGTGCTTGTTGGAACCCGAGTGGCAGAAATCCAAGAGCTGACATCACCTCACGACTGGCATTTTGTGCCGTCGAGGGAGAATCCGGCAGATGACATCACCAGGGGAAAAACTCTAACGGAATTATCGTTCATCTCCAGATGGTCACAAGGACCACCCTTTCTTCAAGATCCTGTTGACAAATGGCCGCTCAGGCCCTCACTTCCAACACTAGATGGCGAAGATGAGTTAAAACGTTCGGCGTTTTGTGGAACCATGTCAGACATTCCAAGATCCACCATCCCTGATGTCACACAGTATCCAACTTTCAAGGATCTTGTCGAGGCCACGGTGAGACGCGTTCATGGGGCGGCTTACATTCCTGGCACCTCCACAGCAGATGATTATCGGAAGGCTGAAATGGAAATATTGCGTCAAACTCAAGAAGAGAGCTTTCCTACTGAGTTTCCCAAACTCAAGTCAAATCAGAGGGTTGGACCTAGCAGTCGCTTATACCTCTTAGATCCACAGTTTGACCAATCTATAGAGCTCATTCGTGTGGGAGGCCGGCTGCGACGTGCCACTGAGCTGGAAGAGGATTCTGTACACCCCATAGTCCTTGATTCCCGTCATCCCGTGACAGGGTTAATTATTAAAGATGTGGATGAACAACTTCACCACCCAGGACCAGAGAGAGTATTCGCTGAAATAAGGAGAAGATTCTGGATCCTCCGGGGCAGGGAGGCGGTTCGACGCTATCAGCGACATTGTGTTGGCTGCAAACGATGGAGGGGAAAACCAGTCGCTCCTCAAATGGCTGATTTACCACCATCCAGACTCAGAACATTTAAACCACCGTTCTACTCCACCGGAGTGGATTGCTTCGGACCCTACGTCATCAAGGTTGGTAGACGACATGAAAAGAGGTGGGGCGTCATTTTCAAATGTATGACCACCAGGGCCGTACATACAGATGTGATGTCAAGTCTTGATGCTGACTCATTCTTGTTGGCCCTCAGACGTCTGATATCACGCCGAGGGAAGCCCTTTGAAGTTCTCTGTGACCGAGGCACAGATTTTAAAGCTGGAGAACGTGAACTTAAAGAGGCATTCCAAACCCTTCAGCCACAGATCCAGGAGCAGTTGGCAAGTCAACAAATTGACTTCAGATTCAACCCTCCAGGATCACCACATTTTGGTGGATGTTGGGAAAGGGAGATTAAATCACTGAAATTGGCACTCACTACTACTTTGGGAGTTCAGAGCGTGACGGAGGAGGTTCTACGGACACTCTTGGTGGAAGTTGAAGGAATACTCAATTCGAAACCACTTGGCTATGTTTCAACAGATGTAGCTGACCCAGATCCCATCACCCCTAACATCTTATTGATGGGGCGGCTGGACCCTTCTCTTCCTCAAGTCAAGTACCCAGAGGTGGAGCTCACTGGTCGGAGGAGATGGAGACATAGTCAAGTGTTAGCCGACCACTTTTGGAAACATTTCCTAAAATTCTACCTTCCAGGCCTTCAGGCCCGCAACAAGTGGCAAGAGAACGCTGAAGACCTACAGATTGGGACCGTTGTAATGATAGTAGACCCACAGTTGCCACAGGCTCTTTGGCCGATTGGCACAATCAAAACAGTTTTTCCTGGAACAGATGGAAGGATTCGCACTGCTGAAGTCCAAGTGAAGGAACGCAGCTATATTCGCCCAGTAGTCCGTCTAGTGAAACTGCCAGAAGTCCCAGATTAAATGGTCCGTCTTGACCGTGAACAGTTTCCCAAATTGCAAATTATCATAGACAATTTGGGGGCGGCTGTGGAAAAGACTGGAAACTTGTCTGCCAGTGCATCAAAGGCTGATCTGGATCATCATTGGCCGGCTCGCCTGCCAATCATAATCAGCATCGACCAATCAGCGCTTCAGGATTCCGGGACTTAGCAGAGCAGCAGCACAGGACGGCGATGGAGTGCAGGAGGACTGTGAGCGAGCAAAACCGGACTTTCCAGTAGTTTTAAGTTGTTTAGGCCACTCAAGAGAGCTTTGTGTGTGCGTGCAGCTAACTGTAAGTAGATGACATTTAAGAGTTGATATTATTTGGTAGCGTTGAATTGGTAATAACTGAGTTCAGTGGTAATTAGCTAATTTTGTGTAAGACATTGCATGTTTACCTAGCGAATGTGGAAATAAGCTAACGGTAGGCGCCTGCAGACGCCATAGTCATGTATGTAGCCGTTAATTATCTTCTTTATCTGACCTACTGAAGTTACTTTGGCATTTAGGATGTAGCTTGCTACTTATTATCTGTTTGAACTGTATATAAGTGATGGAAGAAGATTACTGAGCATATTGTGCAGGTTTATAATTTGAATCCTGATTAGTGTATTTTCTTGATGTGTACTTTATAGAAACCATGCACAAAGGAACTGTAATGTGAGCAGAACTAAAATAAACGACAAAAGACAAGTAACGCCTCATCCTTGACCGGATGCCCGCAGCCTTTCCCCCTAAGAGTAACCAAGCCTTTAGTACAGTCACGGTACCTTATTTATTGTGTTTTTCTTTGTTTCATTTATACACGCCTGCGGGTGCTGGCAGGCATCCGCCTCAGCTAAGCTCCGGCCTCCCTCTTCCTACCAGCAACTGCATATTAAGAGAAAACACACAATCATTCCCATCATCCCCCCCTGACGCCCCTCTCAGAACCCACTGCCCCACCTCTCCCCTGCAGACCATTTCCCAAACCACACCCCACCGCCACAGCCACCTTTCAATGACACAACTGGGACTAACAGCTAACACCTTTTATAACATCCAAAACCTAAAACTCAGCCTTTGGCTGCTACAGTACTAAAGTGACCATGGTTTGATCTCTCTCAGACAATTATTTTTAGGTTATTTACAGTGTTAGTGGTGTAATGGTGTGCGAGACATTTTCTTGGCACACTTTTAGCCTCCTATCACAGCTGAGCATCATTTAAATGACACAAATTAATGACTTTGGGGTTCTCATTAGTTGTCAGCTATAATCATCAAAATTAAAAGAAATAAACATTTGAAATATATCAGTCTGTGTGTAATGAATGAATATAATATACAAGTTTCACTTTTTGAATGGAATTACTGAAATAAATCAACTTTTTCATGATATTCTAATGTTATGACCAGCACCTGTACATACATACATGCATACAAGGATAAATACATAAATGCATTTATGCATACAAGGACACATACAAGGATACATGTATGCATACAAGGATACAAGGATCTTTCTGAGTGGAGTTTGCATGTCCTCCCTGTGCCAAATAAAACCGTGACTGACTGGACAATATAATCATACAGTAGACCAGTTTCTGTCATTCAGAAGAGCCTTTTAGAGACAGGAAACAAACAGGAAGTTGGTGCAGCACTTCTCTCCCCCAACAATAATGAATTATTTTATATTATGTTGTTAAGTTGTAAAAAACTCTACAAATTATTATTATGTTCAATAACATGTAAACATCTACAAAATGTGATGTAGCTCTTTTAAAGCTGCTCCAGCTAAGCTGGTTTGGTGGTCATCATATAACACTCTTTGTTCTGGGCAGCTATCAACACAACTACAAAGTGAAGAAGACGTTTCTTAAAACTCATCATCAAAACTTGACAACTAAGCAGTTGTTTTTTTATGCTACTGTGTGTGATGTTTAAACTAAATTTCCATCTTCTTCTGGTTTCCATGTTTTTTTTATAGGAAGTGAAACTTAGCAACATTTCTATAGAACATGTGAATCTTTTGCAACATTACACATGTAGTCAAACGTGTTGACAAGCAACAGCATTTTTTACCACATAAAAGTGTGAAGGTGAGAAACAACAATATGTTTATCTACAAATTCAAAACCAACTTATCAGAATGGCCCATGAGTTTAGCAGAACAAACACAAGATAACATTATAAAGACTTAAGAAGGGTTTGAAGTGACAGCCATCAGAGCCGATACAAATTCAGCATTGGAGATGGCAAGAGATTAAAAAAAAAAAAAACAGACTAACTGGTGGAAACAGAGATATCGGAGTGTTTAATTTGTGCATATTGTGCATATTCATGACTTACACATAATAGTTACTCTCGAAAAGAGCCTAATTTTCAAGCAATTTCACTAAAACAACCAGTCATGCACAAACACTGACTGCTACATGCTGTTTCCTGTCCAACGAGCACTAGCAAGAAAAACAAAGCTGATAAAATACTCTAAAAATAAACTTTACATGAAGACTGGCCCTTATCATGCATTCCCTGTAGCTTATTTTGTTTATCATTTATATGAATTGAGATTAAATACAGAAATGGAACAACAGCTACAGTGCAGTTTCCACTTAGTCATTCAGCAGAAATGACAGAACAAGTTCAGTTTAGTTGGAGTCAGTACGCCCTGCTGTATATCTCATCTGAATAAATTGCAGTTTGTCTTCTACTAATTTGGACAATTTACACACAGACAATATTTGTAATACTGAAACTGCAAAGAGTAGAGTTAGTGAAGGTGAATGAGTTTAAATACCTGGGGTCAACCATCCACACCAGCTGACAGCGCACAAGTGAGGTGGCGAAGAGAGTGCAGACAGGGTGGAGTGGGTGGAGACAAGTGTCAGGGGAGATTTATGACAGAAGAACAGCAGCAAAAGTGAAAAGGAGATTTTACAAGACAGAGACCTGCTATGATGTATGGTTTGGAGACGGAGGAGGCCGAGCTGGAGGTGGCAGAGTTGAAGATGTTTAGATTTTCAATGGAAGTGACTAGACTGGACAGGAATAGAAATTTCAATGTCAAATTTATTTATGTAGCACATTTAAACAACCTGAGTGGACCAAAATGCCTTACAGGCAACCACAAAATAAAAGGGCCATACGTGAAAGAAAAAACAACAAACAAACAAAGATCCAAACAAAATATAATAACTTAACAAATACAAAATGTCAAGATCAGCTCAAATTTAAAGACAGAGAGAAGAACTGGGTCTTAAGTAACGACTTCAATGTAGAAACAGTCCAAGCAGTTCTAATATGAAAGGTTAAGGCATTCCAGAGGCTCGGTGCAATAATTGAAAAGGCTCGGTCACCTCTATTTTTAAGTCTAGACCTAGGAATTTTTAGGATCATCTGATAGGCGTATGAACATGAATAAGATCACACAAATACAGAGGGGCCAACCCATTTAAAATCTTAAAAACAATCCATAAAATCTCAAAATTGATCCTGAAATGGACAGGAAGCCAGTGAAGTGAAGCTAAAACTGGAGTAATATGCTTACGCTTTCTCGTCCCTGTTGAGTATATTAGACTGACAGTTTGAGCTAAGACTGAGATGATTTGCAAACGTGCAGAGGAGGGATAGCGGATATACCGGGCAAAGGATGCTGAATATGGAGCTGCAGGGCAGGAGGAACAGAGGAAGACCAGAGAGAAGGTTCATGGACATAGTGAAAGAGGATTTGCAGAGGGTTGGGGGAGGATGCTAGTGATAGGAGGAGATGGAGGCAGATGGAAACCCCTAAAGGGAGCAGACAAAAGAAGAAGGACAAAGACAATATTTTTACAGTTTTACTTCTGTGCACCAGGTTGACAAAGAGTCTTTGTCCAACAAAATGTGACGCTAACTGTATACTTTACTTTATACGCAATAATAAATTCATTTTGACTCAAAAAGAGAGGTAGTCCTTCTGTTCTGATACTAGCTGCTTAACTTCACACCTACAAACCTGGATTAAGTTAATTGAATGCATACAACGCAATATTACACAGAGAAAAAATATGAGAAATTTTGGATGATCAGTCCCCACTGAGCCCCATCTTGATATGCTCAAATTCACAGCTAAAATAAAGATGTTTGGCACAAAGATGATTGTCATTGCTCATTAATTCCTCTTTTTGTGACATCTGTACTCAGTGTTTTTTTTTTCTTTTTTGAGTATAACTTACTATTTTAAATTGTAATAAAGCTAAAATTATGTATTATAAGGGGGTGCCTGCTTTGGATGACAGGTGAGTCCATAGGACACAACTCTTCACAGGTCTAACCTGAAAACTACCAAAGACTAACAAAACGCCTTCAGTGTTAGATTTTAGTAAGTCAAAGATTATATAAGCAACTTATGTCTGGTTATCTATGAGTTATAATAATTATACTCACAGTGGCAAACTACATGTGCACATGTGGACATACTGCAGGTTGGTATCCCACAGTTTTCCGCTCTTCCTGCTGATGCCACTATTCATCTTGTTTTCTTTTGCAAGTCTTCAGTTTTGTTTCATGAAAACTGGGTTTCCTAGTCTGTAGTAGTAGTGCCCAGTGGCAGTCTGCACTGGGTAGTGCATGCTACTTTGTCATTTTTTTAATGCACTCTGTCTCTATAGGCTATAAATCACTGAATTGTACAGTACATCTTGACCAAGTCTTTTACTGCACCATTAATGCAGCTGTCTCACAACTCTCTCTGTGTTCCATTTCTGGTGCCTATTAGTATGTCTCCGTTTGCAGGTATCAATGTCTTCATGACACACCTAGTTAATAACACTCCACCCTCTCCTTCAGATATGGTCATGTCTGTGTCCAACTATGGCTGCAGCAATAAAACAAGCTCAAGGCTTCAAATAGGTACATTTACAAACTTTTTATACAGTATGGTCAGACAAACATGTCATGACCCTTTTATTTTTTTTTAGTTAACAAAGTCACGGGTGAGTGTATGAAATTTAAAGAAATGAAAGAGTTATTAAGTTGCTTTTTTTTTTTTTTTTACATTTTAATCTCTGTTGGTTTATTTTCTGCTTGGGTCTGAAGGCATGACATTATCCCTTTGACTGTACTCCCTCTTATCTTCAGCCCCTTACTCTGTTGTGTTGCGAAATCAGGACTGAACCACTTGAGAGAAGAGAAACCAAGCCAGTGATATTAGGGATGTTTCCCAAAAATATTTGCTTTGGTAGCTGGGTTTTCCAACTACCAAACGGGACCCTGCATTCCTTCACTCTGCGTGGCCAAGTCAAAGGAAGAAGGATTTCTTCCAGGAAAGAGGGAAAGCAGGCACGTCGTTGATGATGGAGCAGTGAGGGCTGAAGTGAGGAAGAATTGAAGAGGAGTGGCGGACTAAATTTCTACACTTCCCTGAGTGACGCGCCTCTCGCCGCTGCTCCTCCCAGTTAAGTGAGAGGAAGAAGTTTTCTCCTCTCACTTTTAACGCTGTTGATGTAGCGGCAGTTTGACAGAGTTCTGAGAAGGTTGTCTTGTCAAGGGGAAGTCTGGACATGAAAGAGCTCACCGGGTAGAAAAAGCACTTGAATTTGTTCTCCAAGCGTGCGGCATCATGAAGCCGTCACCGCGCTTCGGCGTCCCTCTGTGGACTCTTCTGGTCTTCAGCGCCCTCCTCAAGGTAAAAAGCTTGATCCCCTTTAAGTTAAAGAGAATTTAAACGGGCAGTATCGTCTTTTCCCAACTTTAACAGTTTCACTGATGCTTATGGTCTTTGTGACTTGGTGGGGACTGCACCTGTTGCGCAGGTACTTAAACCGTACATCCCGTAAGTCAGACGTTGGTGGAGTTTAGCTCACGCTTAAAGAAATATCTGCAGTTATAACAGATTCATTTCGTGTTAGTACCAACAAAGATCTAATAGCCGAATAAAACTTGTCATCAGATGCGCAATGTTCCTCTGAGAGTTTCAGCTGGATTATGCTTTATGTCAACAGGTTAATTAATACGGCGGCTGGAGAGTTTTAACAGTGGAGGAGTTTTTGTTAAAGAGACAAAGTATTATGTTCAGTGACTGCATATTTTTGTCATAAAATGGCAGTCTTTTCTAATAAGTAGGCCAAAGTCTCTTTATTGGTAAATTATTTACTCAGGTTAACACAAGTGACCTGACCTGTAGTATGAAATCCCTTAAAATACATTCCTCTGAAATAGGCTCAGAGAACAGACAGATTGTGGCATCCAGCTTACACCGATCCACCTGTCCCGTGTCCCACTGGTCTGTCTGCTGAGGGAGAGAGAGAAGGGCAAAAGATGAGAGAGGTTGAGAATGGCATGTGATGGTGTGTGTGGCCAACACAAAGGGGTCAGGAAAGGAATGTAGTGCAGCTCAGTGTCCCCTTCACTTCACAGACACAAGTCTTCAAACCAGGGACCTCTCCATCTTTAACTACATTCAGTTGGAATCATCATCAAAACAATTTAACCGCTGCATTGCATATTCCAACTTTAACTATGAGCGCATAATAAGAAGGCATGTTCTTTATGCAAATGTTTTTATTTATTTATTTATTTACATCTCTGTAAGATTATTAATATACCTTAAAGGTCCCAGTCTGCTGCCTCTGCTCTCTTTCCTTTCCATATGTGAACCTCACTGCATTTTCAGTATAAACTAGAGATTAACAGAGCAGAGTTTTACGCTGAGAAAGGGGCTGATTTTAAATGTTTATCTGTCATATTTGTTGCTGATGGACTTTTACATTGATAAACTACTGTTCCACTGCACAGTGGGGGTTTTTGCCGTGTGGAGCTGAGAACAGCACTAATAAAAAAGAAAGCGAAAAAATAAACAAAACAAAAAAAACATTTTGATTTACCGGACAAATCAGGTGATGGCATCAGCAGACGTGGCATGATGGTTTTGTGCTTTAAAAAGAGGAGGGGATGGGTGAATAGAAAATGCATGTTTCACACCAAAGACACCAATATACTTATTTAATTATTATTATTAATGTTTTTAAAGAAAGGTACTCAAAATACTGGCAAAAGCTTTAAACAGAACCTTAACATAGAAGTTCTGATTAAAAACTCGCCATCAGCCTGTTTTTCCACTGAATTGTGAGGACTTGGTTAATGTTTCAATCTTATGGTGTCATGCAAAGCAGTTTAGGCATTAATACACAGGCTGTTATCTAAAACACAAGGATGAGTGTTTTGCAGTCTGGTGCCACCTATTTTAATCTTAGATCAAAGTGAACAGTTACTTATAAATCTCCATTTTCACTGCAGCCAAACTGAAAGGCAGACAGGAAGTGTCCGGTCTGCCTTTGGACACATTTAATTTAGGTGAAATTTCCAGTTGTCTCACACCTTAACTGTTCCTATTCATGATTAGAAGAGCTGTGATCGAGTAACTTCCTTCTGCAGGTTTCCATACCTGAGACGTTTCTTTGTTTGGGTAAAATAAAATGACAAAGACATGTTCAGCAATTGTTGGAAGGGCTGAAAATAGCACTTGTAGATTAAAATGTAATGCTTGGCCTTGGAAATTATTAGTTGGAGAAAGTAATCATGTTGTAGACTAGGACATACAGTCAAAAGGTCCAGAAAAAGCAAGTGACTGCCTGTTTATTTAATATTTTTTGTCCAGTTAGTTATTAAATGCAGCTCTGAAGTGTCTGTGGGTGTATTACATGATACTGTGCTGTATTATTTCCATTGGGGAAGTAAAGGTGCACCAACCTGTTAACTTATTCATCTTCTATAAAGAGTACACAGGTTGAGCAGAGATGAACACTGGCTGCACGCTACACATGCAAATGTAAGCCTGGCACGAACACAGCTATTTTCCATAGTGTAAAGAGAAAGGCAGACCAGCATAAGGCTTTAGCTATGCACATCATTTTAGAAATTGTTGTTAGAGTTTATTGAAGTAGGACATTTATTTAACTTAATGTTTTCAAATACTGTCTCCCAAAGAGACACGAAAGACTTTCTCACTCAAAACAAAACAAAACAAAACAAAACAAAACAAAACAAAACAAAACAAAACAAAACAAAATAAAATAAAATAAAATAAAATAAAACAAAACAAAATAAAATAAAACAAAAACAACTCTAGCAATAATTTGTAGCTAGAGTAAAAAAAATTCTATTTGGAGTAGAAAAAAAAATCTTAAAGTGATTATGAGAAAAAAAGGGGACAAAAGTTTTACCTCAGTCAGCAGGTGCAGTTGACCCTCATGCTAGGTAGTACACATTCTTTTAAAATATTTGATTGATTGATAAAAAAAAAAATCTGAAAAATGCACAGAATTTAGCCTCTTCTAAGTCTCTAAATTATTAAATTCACTGAGCTACTCAAAAGGAACCAGCAACTGTCAGCGACTTTGAAGTGGAGATTGTTCTTGCATTTTATTCAGTACATTTTAGTACAACACCTTAAATTTCAATATGGCCACTTTAACCATTCAGTTTGCATCACTGGCACAATATAAACCTTGACTGGATGTTGTGTCACTTAAAAGATGTTCTGCTTGCACACTTGTGCACCTTAAGATGCTTTTTAAATAACTTTTATCTGCACCATTTAGTCTCAACTTTAACTTTTTGTAGAAGTTTTGTCTGTAGGACTAACCTTTTGTGCTTGAAGGCTTTGTGAAAATAGCCCTCTGGTCTTTCCATGAGTCAGAGGTTTAGGGCTGGGGCCATGTTCACACACATTTTGAGAATCCTCTCACAGAGCAAGGAGCTTAGGAGTGGTTTACTATAATTGTCAGAGCTACTTGGAGCAGAAAGGGGACTGAAAGTCACGAGGTTTGGCCGACCCCTACGCTACGTATAGCACATTCTTTAAAAAGGTTTGATTGCTTCAGCAAAAAAGAAAGAAAAACTTACAAAACTACTGACAGACGTGTTTGCACGTTACAACACCTACGGACAGTTATTGTATTTATTTGCTAACATTATTTACCATCTAGTTGATATTTACAGGAAAAAATGGTGCAGCTTTTGTTAGTTACTTTTCCCCTGCATCTGTGTAGTGTTGTTTAAGTACTGGGAATGTAAGCAGTTTTCATATAATGTGCAGTATTGGTGATTGTATCCCTCATCGCTTTAAAAAAAATTCATATTAGCTACCTGGATTACACAAACAGTTCATAATAATGTGGTGGAGTGTCATTCCTGGGGCATTTTTTACTCTTAAAAGTCTTCCTTTCAACTCCTGAGATAAAGTGTCATATTTCTAAGAAAGTGAAAGTGACCAACTTCCATTAAAATTAATGCCCACAAGTTTTTGGTTGTAGGCAAATATGGTCATATTTGCATGTGAGAGACATTTTAGGTATTTTTTTTTTCTGTGGTCAGATCAGATGTTATTAATGGTGTAACTCACAGTTCAGAGGAACAAAAATGGTGATTTTATTTTCTGATTCCTTTATTTTTTCCTTACTGATCGTTGCAGCTGCTCTGACTTATCACTTTTCTACCAGCATCATCGTTGGACAATGTTGGATCTGTCTTTAAAGTTTTTTTACATAATGTATATTTCGTCACTCACTCACTCACTCACACACACACACACACACACACACACACACACACACACACACACACACACACACACACACACACACACACACACAACCAGACCTTTACCTACATGAACTTCCCTTTAGCTCATGGGAACAGGTAAGAGAGAACAAGATCAAATTTTAAAATTAAAGGTCAAGAATCTGTTTTCTTAAAAATCCAACACACATTTGAGCTGTATGTGTGACTGCATTAAATTAATTCTTCTCTGAATACTTTTGAATGTGTCATATGTTAATTTCATTTACAAAAGTCACAGTAAAAATGTAAATTCAGACACATGATCGCCCTAAACCGAGAATGGAAAGACAAAGTAGAAAAGAGGAAATATTGTGCTTCCCTGAATTTTTTTTCATATAGATATGTATTTTCCACAAGTGGAACTTTCCACCTTACTTCTGTTAATATCCATCCATCCATATGTTTTGTTGTATTTAGTACCAGTCTTGTTTTAACAATTAATGTAAATATGAGGCACCTGAACCACCTAATGACATGTCGAAGTGTCTACGGGTATCCTGGGCAGAAGCATTGACAATATGTATGGTAGCAAATTCCCGTCCATTGTGATTTTATTTATCTGGCATTATGATATATAACCATTATTTATTAAATTTGTTTGTAACTCTAAATTAAACAAAACTGCTCAATAACTATGCTGCTCTTGTGGTTGCAAATGTTTTGCTTTTCATTCCTATTTAACTGCCCATTACTCAAAGCATTGGGAATTAAATGCGATTAAAATTAGGTTTAGATAGTGCAGGCCAGACAGAGCATGTTTGAAGTCACAGTTTGATTGGACCCAGGAAAAGTACAATGCTTTGCATGAGTTTATCGTCATGTGGAGCATTTCTCTGTTCCCACCCTCTGCATCTGCGTCTCTTGTCTTTCTTGGCCTTCTTACGAGAGAATGGTGGCATTACTATCAGTGAGAAATGTCTTGGAACAAGGAAATGTGATGTTTTTTTAACACTTTAAAAGAACTGGCTCGTCTGTGGTTGTGGACACTGTGTGAGGAGCGCTGTCTTTCCGGCAAGCCTCAAGCCTTTCCTTAAAATGTGGGTGACGTTTGGTGACGTGCGGTAACTCGATGACGTCCGATAAGTTTCTTTCTCTTGATGTGTTCTTCTTGCTTTATACAAATTAGAAAGCCTTCCAGTGTCTTGCGTCCAATTATTGGTCTAAAGTGCAAAAGTCACAAATCAAATCCTCCTTTGTGGAATGCTGCACCCTCCACCCACTCTCAGACCCCTTCATCTGCATCAAGACAGTCCAGTTTCAAATTGACATCCCCAAACATTCTGCATTCAACCAGCGCTGCGGCCTGAAGTGCAACTTGTACAAGTTGAATTACAAAGAGTCACAGTTCCCCAGTCCATGTAAATGAGACACAGGCTCCTCTCTGAGCCTGAAAGGCCTTATTGTCAGCAGATAGCCATCATTTTATCAGTGGCATCTGAGCAAGGCTGTAGTGAGAATAAAATTATGATTATTTTGCTGTTGTTTAATTTTGCATCATAATATCTTTCCAGATAGAGAAAAGGAATTAATAAAATCACAATTCACTATAGCTGCCTGTCTTTTTTAGTCTGTTAGTGTTCTCAGTATCACAGGTGATGAAATGTTGATGTTTATAAACTCGGCTAAATATCGTATTTCAGTAGCAAGACTGAAGATTTCAGTTACTCAACGAATGTTGGATGGATTGGCATAAAAGTTTGTATATGCAGTGCATTCTCCATTGCACAGTATTTTGTTAATAAGTTCTGAACATTTTTGCCAGTTAGCCTTGATATTCCTTTTTTTCTTTTTTCTTTTTTTTTTTTTTACAAATTGTGTGATTTCTCTTTGTGGCATTTAATGAGCATGTATCATTTAATAATAGGCGCACATTTATTGGTTAAAGTATTCATGTGCAAATGGTAATCTTATTAATTCCAAATTAAATTGTGATATTCAGTGAAATATCACCATAAGAACGAAAACTAGTAAAACTACTGGAATTTATGAATGAGAGAGGCAAAAAGCTCTTTCTTTTCTCACCGTTTAAAGAATAGTTAGAATGATAATATAAAATTCAGAAAGTGGACTTTTACTAATAAAGGGAACTGCAGGAAACGTTCACTGCTGTCACACAGCACGCCCCATGCTTCACTTTCACGCATTGCAAACATCACACTGGTCACACTTCTGTGACCAGACACATAGGCCCTCTTTGCCCAGAACCTGTTGGTGTGGGTATGTATGCATTCAAGTACGGTTTCTTCCTGTTACATTAGGAGGAAGCTCTAATGGCAAAAGCATTGTGCTCAGATGGGTATCTGCAGCCTGCAGCTCCATGCTTGGTAGCAGACCGCACAGTGCTGGGGACAGTAAATTTGACGTAACTCATTTTCATAGATTCTGATGTGACCTCTGATAGTGGCAAAACTGTGACAGCAGATATTTTTAGACACAGCATTCAGGATCATTTTATTATTGCAGAGAAAGATGCCAACTCTGAATTTCTCTAGTGGAGTATTATGTCATCTGTATTATCACAGAAATGCTATACAACACAATGTACACGAAATGAATAATGCACGAATTCACATGAATGGGAAAGTGTGTCTAAACTTTTGACTGGTGCCGTATATTACTTATGTTCTTTATCACATACAGTTAATATATACAAGCCAACAATTTCAATGTAGGCAAAAATTAAACAGCCGTGTGTGTGATGATATGCTTCAAAGCAAACTTTTACATTTAATATTAAATATATTGCATTATGCCCTGAATTATTTGAATTGGGGCATGCACGTGGTTGCAAAAAATGTATCCTATGGATGGAAAATGAAAATTAAACATATATTGAGACATTACTTGTGACACAAGTGATATTTTGGCAACAGCAGTGTTCTTGGTTAAACTAGACACGTTACAGTGAGGCAAGTGTTGATTAATTAGCCATTGTTGTGTGGCTCTAGACTTCCTTTGCTTGATCTAAATGAGCTGGAGGTATAAAGTACAACCAAATGCTTGACCTAAGCTCCCTTAATATGGTCTAAGTGTATTATCAAGCATCTCTGGGTGGGCTCAGGAAGTTAGATTAGAACAGAAACAATGAGGAGGTTACTCATGAGATACTGAGGCAATGAACTTTAAATAGAGAACAATCTGCCAGCTTATTAAAAGAAAAGTAGAGTGAAGAAAAAACTCAGACAAATCTTGTCCACGCCATCCATTCTGTATTTTAATGTTTGTTTTGCAAGACAAACTGCTGAAGAAATCCAACATGATTGCTGAAATACCACACTATACATACACAAGAGGTTTTAAATTATTCTGTATTACCTGCCCTCTACTCAGGTTGAGGCTAAGAGTTGCTACAGTATAATGGGAGCTACCTGTTTCCACCCATCAAGCTCCATAACATTCACTCACACAGTTTTTGGATGAGCTCAAATCAGCGAATTTAAGTAAAAACAAACAAATAAAATAATAAAGCAGTGAGCTGAGGAGGCTACAGAAGATTCAAGGATTTACTGGGAGCCCACATTCTTGGGTAAAGAAAACTCTGATCTCACAGAAATATGTAAAATAACCACAATATATTTATATTACATTACATGGTGGAGGCTCCTGATAAGGTGCACTGTTAAAAAAAATCTTGTCAAACTGTGAAAATTTTCCTGCTGGGGAAAATCCATGAAAAAAAAAAAGCTAATTTTCTGTTCTGTAAAAAAAATGAAATAAGGTTTTTATTAATCCTGCTGACTGGCAGGGCTCAAACTACCAACTTTATAACCAGCAGGTGTGCGCCACCCCTCTTATAGATGTTACATACTCCATCCATCCATTTCCTTCTGCTTGTCCGGCGTCAGGTGGTTGGCCTGGGAACGCCTCAATGTTCCCCCAGATGAGCTGGAGAAGGTAGCTGGGGATAGAGAGGTCTGGGCTGAGTTTTTTTTGCAGTGTGCTGTCACCACAGAAGCTAGGTAGCGACATGAAACTCATCCACTTTACCCAAGACATCCCCAGAGGGACTGGGGTTTTTTTGTCCTTTGTTGGACCATACTTCTTTGCTTACATGCTAAAGTGGTTAAGAAAAACCCTTTTCATCCTACATTTGAGCTCTTCTACATCACACATGTTGGCCAAAGTAATCAATAAGGGAAAAGCTGTTAAGATGATAACTCACAGAAGCTTGTTTACTTGCTCTGTTTCCATAAATGCTTAGACTGAAAGTGATCTCAGAACAGCGAAAGCAGAACCAGTAGATTGCCTGGCATGCTGGTCTATTTTTTTTATGAGACCAGAAGAAGCTGCTGACCTCTCACTTTGACAACTTCAAGCCATTGTTAATGTGACATGGATACACCCATGAAAGTGACAGAAGCTGTAGATTTCAATGGCTTCAAGTCAAGCAGAGTCAAGCTAGCTTCCTGAGAAGATGGCCAACTTCAGCCACAAGATGGCAGTAATCTATTGGATGGCTGTACACATGCAGTGGGAGATCCTTTATGTGATAGAACTCTCTTTTAGATGGTAGGTTTTAATTTGTGCCTTTTTTAAAAATGTAATAGGGCAAGCAATGCTTGCCTTAGTTGCCCAAACAGAATGCCAATGACATTTAGCATATCTTAACATACTGGTACTGATCAAAGCCCTGGTAAAGTACAACAAAAACCAAAAAAAAAAACCCTATCTGCAATAAATAAATACAGTTAAGGACAGCAGTGGCGCAAGAAGAGAAAAGTATTTAAAAAGAAAGAATAAAGAGTCAATGAATAAATAACATCACTGAATAAGATAAAGAATAGCAGATAAGGCAGTGGAAAAGGTCAAACAAAAGGAACAAAATCTACAAAGGAGATTATCAATATTTAATTTCTTCCTTGTCAGTGAAAACACCATGGGTGTTTTGTATTACTAATCTTCAACACACAGACTCACACACATTGGAGTCAGAGTCAGATAACATGATTTTGCAGAAATTTCAGCTGGAGAGGAATCTACTTTCTCCACTCAGCAGGTCAGCAAGGTCGCAACAAATCCCATTTTTATTAGTTTGCGTAATTCAAGAAGCAGAAACAAAGTATTGCGTGTTTTTTTTCCCTCTATGCCTTTGTTTCACGTTATCAGATTATGAGGTGGTAATGTTAAAAGGTTGATTCTTGAGCAAACAGTTTTAGAGGTTATTTCTTATTATGCAGGAAGGAAGTGGGATATTATCCGGAGTTGTCAGGAATCAGAAGGAATCAGAAAGTGGCAGGGTGCGTTTAGGGGTGATGTAATGTTTACATAGTGGTCAGTGCAGCCATTTCCTCCTCCGCCTGCACACCAGCCCAGTCAAAGGGCCCAGATAATAGTATACATTGGAAAAGGGTTGTCTCAGCTAGTCTCAGCAAAGTATGTGTTACAGGAATGTCTAATGTCTAAAGAAGAAATTGAAGGTGGTTTCTAACAACAGTTTATCTTTGCACTGGAGATGTGTTTAAAAGCACTCAGCAAAATTAAGACTAGTTAAATAAGAAGCTATGACAAAATTACTGTTTTGCACAAAAATGTCCCTCGCACTTATCAGATAGACCAAGCAAGAATAAAACCGATAATGAACTCATACGAGCCTGAGATGGGTGGAGTCTCAGTGGATTTGTAAGAAAAATTAAGTATTTCTAGGGCAGCATTTCCCAAAAGGGACTTTGAGCTTTAGTTATTTTTGCTCTCTGAGTCAGTGTCAAGGCATAACGGCTTAAGACAATGCTTTGTTTATTTGCTCAAGAGAAAATAAGTGACTCTTAGGCAGAGGGCCAAGGGAAATACAACTCTGGGGAGTCATAGCTTAGAGAAGTCACATTCCCTGAGGTCAGCTTAACATGAATATTTGTATGAAAACGTGAGATTGTCATGGTGTTAAGATGTAGCTTTTACAATGTGGTATGTGACCTTTACCATGTTCTTGCAATGCTGGAAGAAGTTCAGTTTCTCATTCAATTAACTTCTTCACAGTTTAACATGTGTTTATTACATTTACTTACTGTACCAGTGCATTCAAACACATTTCACAACACAAGCTGCCTTTTTTAAAAGTACTCACTATTTTTAGTATCCCCACAAAGTCCTATTTGTAGCTGTTCTGTTGTTCTTCTACAACAGCTGAACTGCTTTCGCCCACTGATATGAAATTGTACATTTTCCAATTTCTTAAAGGCCTTTTCTTCCATGTCTGTTTTAAGAGTTAAAAAGTAAACATGCTTTTTGGTTACCAAGATCAAATACTTGGATTTTAACTTGAATCACAGTGTGACATTTAATCAATAATCTTGGGACAATATACGTAATAACAATACAGCATCTATATTAAAAGGCTATGCAAATTCAAATTTGTATTACACGCCTCTTTGCAGTGATCTAACAATGTGTAACTGGTGACCCCCGGTGGTATTAATAAAAATACCCCCAGCTTACAGTTAAGATTTTTCATGGCTCCTCACATGAAGCATAGCAGAAAAAGATGTAAGAAATATTACAGTATATCACTGTAATTATTTCCCCAGCCATGGTGATTGTCTACAAAGGCTCACTGGCAAGGTTTTTGTTTTTTTAATCATATCTTTATATTATTTTTATTTCTTTATGAGGTTGCCTATTATACATCCAGAGGTTTTAATCTTGGATGTTTATCAAAACTTGCGCTCATAACTTGAGCCTGACTGAAATATTAGATTATTTCCAATATCCATCCATCTAGCCATCCATCCATTTACTTACACTTAAACTTTTTAGCACAAAATATTCTCCATATTGGCACAAGGTCACTGTTTATTTAACTGATAACTGGCCTTCATAACTCACAGCCTTTGTCTGATCACATCGTAACGTTATTATGGTTGTGGAAGATACACTACTGTACTAATTAACTTTCAACAATGTTGGCACAATCTAGAAAATAGGACTTTAAACAGACTGTCCAAACCCAACCCCAGCATTAGCACAGTGGAGAATGCTTTTAATTACTAACTATCTATCTGTGGTGGGAAAGCAAAATGGCACTGAATTACAAATTCTCAAACACTAGTTTACATGCTGCCTTATAGGGCGTTTGTCCTGTCAGGCAGAAACAGCAGAAGTGTAGTCACGCACATGTATACTTCCTCATACAAGCTGTTCCTCCTGTTAAAGTGTAAAATCCACCCAGCTTACTGGAGTTTTTATCTCACACTAGATGACATCCTGTAATGTGATGGTTGGTTTGGCGGTTAATCTTTGAGTTTTTGGTCAAAAAGCAAATAGCTACAATTATAAAATATTGCATATTGACCATTGTAAAAGAAAAGACATGCATATGGAAGTCATATTTTACTGAATTACTGTATGTTGTATTTGCCTAACAGGCAAACGCTCCCTGTTTCGACACTAGGAGGAAACAAAAATCCCTTTGAGGTGGAATTAAGAAGGGCATAAAAATCAAATGTGAGAGCAGCCAAAAGTAGCTTTGATTGTATGTTTACACCCACCATCTGATCCCCAGAGTACTGAAACCTTAAACTTCTGGATCAATGTGTGAAACCTTTGTTCTTCAGAAATAAGAGTGCAGTCCCAGAGGACTGACAGGAAGAGCAGGATCCTTGCTGTGAACAGAAAAGTAAAAGTTAAGGGGAGGACACTGCGTCGACAGGTGTACTGGGCAACTTTTAAAGCACTATGGATTTTTCTTCCCAAGATTCACAGTCAAACATACAGTCAGGACACTGAGGCAGCTAGCATAATGGTTTAATGGTTTATTAATTAAGGCCAGAAAAGCTTATTGCATATTAGAGAATTATGTTCTCAAACCTTAAAGGTTTTTTTTAATTTAATATCAGAGAATTCAGTTCTCAAAACTTAAAATATTATTTACCAAGAATACTACAATGATGAAAATGGTGTCATACATAGGCCTTTTAAAGCTTGATTATGAAAGGATTTGATTGGCTTTCATGTTGTAGCACTTGCTACTTACTTTGTGAATTATGAATTTCTCAGCTACTACTACTACTACTTTATTTATAAAGCACTTTAAAACAACAGCAATTGCAACAAAGTGCTGTACAGATACAAGTCAAATGAGCCAATACACATAACAATGACAACAACGACAATAAGAAACCAACACAATAAAACAAATAAAAATGAGTCTCAGCATGTATTAAAAGCCAGGGAATAAAAATGTGTCTTAAGAGCAGTTTTAATAGTCGACAATAAAGGAGTGCTCCTAATATGCAACGGCAAGTTGTTCCATAGTTTAGGAGCAGCAACACTAAAAGCTCTGTCACCCCTGAGCTTCAACTTCGACCCTGGTACCTCTAGGAGCAGGTGATAATTGTATTGTGTTTGAGTATGTTAGCCATCTTTTTAATGTGCTTTTTAAGCCTAAAGGTAGGATTTAAAATAAAACCTAAATATTTAACTTCATCAAATTCAAAGATGGCAGAGGACAGTGAACCAGGTGGAGCTATTTGGACTTACTATTAGGATTAGAACATTCTGAGTTTGATCTGCTTGATATGATTTTATCTCATTAAAGTTGTATATAATTGCTGCTTTTTGATATGCTTTTTGATAAGTATTGAATGATTTCCCGTGTCAACTGCTTTGTACAAGTCCAAAAATACTGCTCCCACTATCCCTCATTTATCCAGGCTAGCCTTTATAACCTCACTGAAATAACAACATGCAGAGTTGGTTGAATGGTTTACTCTAAAACTGAACTACATACTGTAAGAATGAGGAGAACTTCCTTTTCGAGGTATTCTTTCAGCTGCTCAACACTGACTTTTTCAGTAACTTTCAGGACCACAGGTAAAATACAGATTGGTCTATAGTTCATTATTTCATGTTTGTCACCAGATTTATGTGCTGGAGTAATCAGTTCATTTGAGGACAACAGAAAATACGCTATCTTGCACACATTTATTTATAATTTGGGTGACAGTTATTAAAAACCGTCTTTGTATGTTTTTAAAAGAAGATGGACAAACCCCCAGCTATCTTTTGCTGTTTAGTTTTTTGTGATTCAATTGTTTTTTCTGTTACTGACTTATCTAGTAGTTTCAAATTTAGTTTTGCATTCTCGCTTCCTCGTGCCTACAGATAGTGAAGGTTCATATGAAACTTTAGGCAACAAAGATTCACCCTAAAATTCTTTGACAGACTAAAATAATTGTTGAAATGATTTGCAACTACAAGACTCTCATTTACAAATATGCCATCAGTGTTAAGCACTGTTATTGTGAGAATCCCTATTAGTCAGTCTCTCTATAGCTTGCAAGAGATTTTGTGTTAATCTTTCGTTTGTTTAATGGTGTCTAGAAAAAAATAATCCTTTAATCTTTCTAATCTGGGATTAACTTAATTTCTGAGGCCCTTGATGATTAGCCAGTCAGTCACCACATTTCAAAGCTTTTTTCAGGGTTGCATCTCTAGACTTCATCAAATGCCTCAAAGCGTTTCTAAACCACGTTCATTTCTGCTTTCTCTTGTGCAGTCTATTTGGATAACAGCTTTTAAAAAAGTTCACATAAATTGTGACAGGCTTGTATTATTTTATTTAAAAACTGATACTTCACATTTGATCATTTCCTAGCAACTAGTGTAAAGCTGTGATCGATTACAGTGGCTCGCAAAAGTATTCATACCCCTTGAACTTTTCCATATTTTGTCACATTACAACCACAAACAAATATATTTCACTGGAATTTAATGTGAAAGACCAACACAAAGTGGTATACAATTGTGAAGTGGAACAAAAAATTATACATGATTCAAAACATTTTTTACAAATAAAAAACTGAAAAGTGCGATGTGCAAAAGTATTGAGCCCCCCTGAGTCAATACTTTGTGGAACCACCTTTTGCTGCGATTACAGCTGCAAGTCTTTTAGGGGATGTCTCCACCAGCTTTGCACATCTAGTGACTGAAATTTTTGCCCATTCTTCTTTGCAAACCAGCTCAAGCTCAGTCAGGTTAGATGGAGAGCGTTTGTGAACAGCAGTTTTCAGATCTTGCCACAAATTCTCGATTGGGTTTAGGTCTGGACTTTGACTGGGCCATTCTAACACATGAATATGTTTTGTTTGAAATCATTCCATTGTAGCCCTGGCTTTATGTTTAGGGTGAACCTCCACCCCAGTCTCAAGTCTTTTGCAGACTCCAACAGGTTTTCTTCCAAGATTGCCCTGTATTTGGCTCCATCCATCTTCCCATCAACTCTGACCAACTTCCCTGTCCCTGCTGAAGAGAAGCAGCCCCAGAGCCCGATGCTGCCACCATCATATTTGACAGTGGGGATGGTGTGTTCAGAGTAATGTGCAGTGTTAATTCTCTGCCACACATAGCGTTTTGCATTTTGGCCAAAAAGTTCAATTTTGGGCTCATCTGACCAAAGCACCTTGTTCCACATGTTTGCTGTGTCACCAACATGGCTTCTGGCAAACGGGACTTTTTATGGTTTTCTTTTAACAATGGCTTTCTTCGTGCCACTCTTCCATAAAGACCACATTTGTGCAGTGCACGACTAATAGTTGTCCTGTGGACAGATTCCCCCACCTGAGCTGTGGATCTCTGTATTTCTTCTAGAGTCACCATGGGCCTCTTGGCTGCATCTCTGATCAGTGCTCTCCTTGTTCGGCCTGTAAGTTTAGGTGGATGGCCTTGTCTTGGTAGATTTACAGTTGTACCATATTCTTTCCATTTCCGGATAATGGATTGAACAGTGCTCTGTGAGATGTTCAAAGCTTGGGAAATCTTTTTATAGCCTAAGCCTGCTTTAAACTTCTCCACAACCTTTTCCTGATCTGTCTGGTGTGTTCTTTGGACTTCATGATGCTGTTTACTCCCCAGTCTTCTCTTAACCAACCTCTGAGGCCGTCGCGGAGCAGCTGTATTTGTACTGAAATTAGATTACACACAGGTGGACTCTTTTTAGTCATTAGCAGTCATCAGGCAACTTCTGAATGCAATTGGTTGCACTCAGAGAAAAGGGGGCTGAATACTTTTGCACACCACACTTTTCAGTTTTTTATTTGTAAAAAATGTTTTGAATCATGTGTAATTTTCTTTCCACTTCACAATTGCATACCACTTTGTGTTGGTCTTTCACATTAAATTCCAGTGAAATATATTTATGTTTGTGGTTGTAATGTGACAAAATATGGAGAAGTTCAAGGGGTATGAATACTTTTGCAAGCCACTGTATATGTCATTGAAATGCATTCATATTTGTTTGTGAAGATGAAGTCTATCAAGGACTGAGATGATTTTGTAAATGATTTTGTAGCATTTTATCATCTGAGTCATCTAAAACTTGGAGTTGAGTTTTTCTTTTAATGTTCAAGCCAGCTTATATTAAAATCTCCCATTAGGATTATTTCCTTTGCATCATACCTTCTGATTACATGGTCTAAGTGATCAAAAAAAGTCATCTTTTACAGTTGAAGGTCTATACGATGCAATCACCAGAAACGGCATTGCATGAGAAAATGTGATATGTAATATTCCAGCTTATAATATTCCAATATGTCCCCTTGGATTGCAGATTGGTCACATTTAATACAGTTTTAGATGGTTACAGTAATAAGTTTACTATTATTGCTAACAACTAAATTAAGACAATTTCACAGCATTATGGCTTCCAAAATTGTCATTAGTTGACTCATCTCACGAAACTGAACATTAAAACATTGCACTGTAAGTGCTGTTCTGCCACCGTTAGAAGTTAATGATTGGTCCTATCTGTGAGCCTTGTGGGGGGAGACAGTAATGCAGGTGTGAGCTATGATGCCATGAGTTTAATATTTAGCTGAGTGGGAAACAGTTTGAAGGGTAAAATATCAGCAAGTGACTATGAGCTGTTTAAATGTTGGTTAATAATTAATGTGGAATTAAAGCTGTGTATTTGGTCCTGATACCAGGATACAGATGAAAACCACAGCTGAAATGCAAAACTGAAGTGCTGAAGCACATACTGTGATCAACTTTTGTCACTTTGAAGTTTCAGAAATTAGAGACCAGAACTTTCCCACATGTATTATTAGCTGTAGGGCTGTTTAGGGATTACATTTGGTCAGGTATTAGCAGAGTCTACTTCCTTGTTTGTATTAACTATCACACAAGCACGATCTTTTCAGCTGTTGCAGTGGGGCATTATCTCATGAGCTTTTCTGTGTCTGCACCATCAAAAAAGAAAGTGAATCAAAATAAATTAGCTTGAGTTTTTTTTTTTTTTTAGAATCTTGAGTTTTATGTCTATAGAAAGCTTTAGTTTAGGAGCGTGTTTGAATCCGTTCTTATTCATTTAACAAAAGACATCAAACTTCAGTATGCAGGCGTTCTGAAAGAATGGTTTTGTTATATGCAAGACGGCATGTAAGTAAAAAACCCGGCAAGTAAGCCCAGGAATGCGGCACAGCATTGAATAGCAAATTTGATACCCAAATAAACAACATTGTGTGAACATTTTGAGATTTGTAATTTAATTCCCAATTACTAAACACATACACATTAATGTGGGGAAAATAAACAGATTAATTAATTGTTATACAGCGATACAGGCTGTTTGGGAGTCTCAACCTTCACATCTACAGTGATTTCTAGTGCAAGAATTTATTTATTTATTTATTTATTTTTTTTGCAAATGTAAAGAGAAACAGCTTGAGGTTGCTATCAGGTCAGCCGGTATTTTGGCTGGGTTTACCTGATAGCAGGCTCGTCCTCCTTTACAGTAGAAGGAACAAACACCCCCTACATATATTCAGCTGCTAATTTCAGCCATGCCTTGTGACAGTGCACAGCTGGTTGGGTTTGATTCTTTGAATCTATTCAAAACTAAATGCTGACCTCTGCTGGTGCAAAAATAATTTACTTTGCTTTTTTCTTTCTTTGTGTCTGCAGAGCACCCTAGCAGAATGTAACTGTAAGTATGGCTTCCTCATTTGCTTTTATGTGCACTGTATCTGATATTTTGTCTCTGTTTAGAACAAAATTAAAGTTGCCTGTGCTCAGTTATCAGTGTTGTCTTACTTGTGCTGTTTTTCTTGTTCTTCTGTTTAGCATCTGTTTGTGAATCAGGAACATTAAATATAACAACAACAACAACAACAAATGTCATGTTTGAACCTGGCCAAAACTGCAACTTAACAGTTGACGGCACAACTAATGGAAACGGTTTGATAACTGACCTGACCCCCGGAACTGTGTATTCAACTACCATTAACTGTTTAAACTGCTGCAGTGTGTTAGAAATCACAACAAGTAAGTCAGTTTACTACAATATATGTAGCAGTGACTCTGTATTGTAGAGGATAGTTATGATTGTAGTGATAAATGATGAGAATGTGGAGAATGAATTTTTTTCCTATGGACATATCTGTAATTCACAGAGCCAGAAGTGGTCACCGGTCTCACTGTCACTGGTGTCACAACATCCTCTGTGATTGTGAACTGGACTAAACCAGTGGGAAACAGCTCTTTCTATAAAGTGCAGTGGACAAATGGGAGTGACACAGTAACTCAAACGTTTAAAAACATTACTGGCCTGATTCCTGGTAGTCAGTATGAAATAAGTGTCACTGCTGTGGCAAATGACAACCAGACTGAGGGAACAAAAACTGCTGTCACTGTATACACAAGTAAGTACACATTTAAGTTTAACCTTACATTATAAAGTATTCAACATGGAATTGAAGGGGGAGAAATGTGGAGACTGTAGTTTTCATATGTAGTGTTATTTTTGCACTTAATAACTCACTTGTGCTTTGCATCTATTTCTTTGTTATGATCTCTTACAGATCATAAAGAAGTCAGGGATCGTACTGTCACTGAAATTAGGACATTGTCTATATTTCTGAATTGGACTAAACCAGAGGGTGATAGGTGTTTCTTTAGAGTAGAGTGGACGAATGGAACAACGAAACAAGATTACTTTGACTCTTTTTTGTTAATTTTTTTTGCTCCCTTTTGGTTTTATTAATTGCTGGAGGTGAAATAATTAATTAAAAAGGAATTGTTTATACAGAATTGTTTATCAGGATTATGGGGCTAATTTTGATAAAAAATTCACGTTTGTTGTTGAATCAGATTGATTTTACTGACATGTCCTTTCATGTCCTACTTCATGTAATCCTCTTGTTTCTTTTTTGACACAGCTTGTGATCTTTTTTTCTTCTGTTTTTTTGATTTCTTATTCCTCCTCATGTTTTTGCTCTCCACTCACGGAGCCTGAAGTAGTCAGAGATCTCACTACTACTGAAATCAAAGCATCCTCTATATTTCTGAATTGGATAATAATTAATAATAATTATAATTAACAAATAATGCTTTTAAAAAAAAATTATATCCTGATGCATGAAACCTCAGAAATAGAAGGAGTGTGTTTCATTTTTCACATAACACTACTTCCCACAGTCTTTCTTCTTCCTCCTCATGTATTTGCTCTCCACTCACAGAGCCTGAAGTAGTCAGAAATCTCACTGTTACTGGTTTCACAACATCTTCCGTGTCTGTAAACTGGACTGAACCAGAGGGAAACAGCTCTTTCTATAGAGTACAGTGGACACATGGAGACACAAATCTATCTCTAAATGTGTCTGACACATTTACAAACATTACTAACCTGACGGCTGGTGTCCAGTATAGAATAATTGTCAGTGCAGTGGCAAATGATGGTCAAACAGTAGGACAGAGTACCTCTGTCACCCACTATACAAGTAAGTAAGCATTTAAAAATTGTTTATCCAGTGAATTCATATATATCAGGATACTTTGTAGACAAAAGCAAAACTCTTCTATGATCACAAGTGGGATAAAAATCAAAGAAAAGTATCATTAGAAGTCCAGATACCTGAATTTTTGGAAATAGGAGTTCAGGTATCTCAGCGCTGAGTTTGTAGTAGGTTGTGGGTGAGCTGACTTCATGTTTGGCTTCACCTACAATGATACTTGTAGACAGGACAAAGATGCTGTGAGAAACAAAGGTTTGGATCTCTTTTTTGGTCCCCTTTAGTTTTTTCCATAAGCGTCTTGTACAACATGTTACTGGTTATGTCGTTTCACTGTGACTTTAACACAAATATTGTAGACAGTTTTTGACATTCTTACCTATATGACAGTAAAAAATACAGTCATCTGAAAAAGAAAGTTGACCCTCTTTGAATTCTAAGGTTTAAATATCAAAAAACCAAAGCCACAATGCAGACGCAATGTACAACAAACTAAGTACACCCTTACTGCCACCATAAGAATTAGGAGGGGACGTAGCAGCCAGGTGGTGCTTATCAAATGCACTTGATTAATTAATCATCAGTGAGTGTGAGCACGTCTATGAAAGCAGAAATGTTGGCAGCTAGCTGGTCTGGACCCTTCAGGTATGTGTCAACACAATGCCAGGGAGGAAAAACATGACCTTAGAGCAACAATTGTTGCTGCCCATCAGCAACAATTATTCCTTCAAAGGGTTATAACGCCATTCCCAAACAATGTGAAATCTATCATTATAGAGTAAGAAAAACTATTGACAAGTGGAAGAGATTCAAGACAGTTGTCAATCGTCCCAGGAGTGGCCGTCAGTACAAACTTCACCAAAGATCAGATCATGTGTTGATGTTCATTTGAGCTTGTCTTGAAATCAGCCTAGAACCTGATAATTAACAAATAATGCTTTTTAAAAAAAAAAAATTATATCCCGATACACGAACCCTTAGAAATGGAAGGAGTGTGTATCATTTTTCACATAACACTACTTCCCACAGTCTTTGTTATTCCTCCTCATGTATTTGCTCTCCACTCACAGAGCCTGAAGCAGTCAGAGATCTCACTACTACTGAAATCAAAGCATCCTCTATATTTCTGATTTGGACACAACCAGAGGGTGAAAGGTCTTTCTATAGAGTCGAGTGGACAAATGGAACAACAAAGTGGAACATCAGTGTCACTGAAACTAAACTAAATGTCACTGATCTGATTCCTGGAGTGCGCTACAGTTTTTCTGTCATAGCAGTGACTGGAGATAACAAAACAGAAAGTGGCATAGAAACAATTTCACATTATACAAGTAAGATGAAGAGTATTTTTTTTTTGCTGGCCGGGGTGCTCATGTCCTGTTTTGTTTTACTGCTTTTCTATTCTTTTATTCACTGAAGGTGAAGTCATTAATTCAAAGTGGAATAATTGAGGATTTTGATCAGAATTTTGAGGCTGAATATGCTTTTGATATAAGAATGATGTTTGTTGTTGAATCAGACTGATTTTCCTGACATGTTCTTTCATGTCCTAATTCATTCAGTCCTCTTGTTTCTTATTAACACAGTTAGTGTTTTTTGGGCTTTCTTATTCCTCCTCATGTATTTGCTCTCCACTCACAGAGCCTGAAGTAGTCAGAAATCTCACTGTTACTGGTTTCACAACATCTTCCGTGTCTGTAAACTGGACTGAACCAGAGGGAAACAGCTCTTTCTATAGAGTACAGTGGACACATGGAGACACAAATCTATCTCTAAATGTGTCTGACACATTTACAAACATTACTAACCTGACGGCTGGTGTCCAGTATAGAATAATTGTCAGTGCAGTGGCAAATGATGGTCAAACAGTAGGACAGAGTACCTCTGTCACCCACTATACAAGTAAGTAAGCATTTAAAAATTGTTTATCCAGTGAATTCATATATATCAGGATACTTTGTAGACAAAAGCAAAACTCTTCTATGATCACAAGTGGGATAAAAATCAAAGAAAAGTATCATTAGAAGTCCAGATACCTGAATTTTTGGAAATAGGAGTTCAGGTATCTCAGCGCTGAGTTTGTAGTAGGTTGTGGGTGAGCTGACTTCATGTTTGGCTTCACCTACAATGATACTTGTAGACAGGACAAAGATGCTGTGAGAAACAAAGGTTTGGATCTCTTTTTTGGTCCCCTTTAGTTTTTTCCATAAGCGTCTTGTACAACATGTTACTGGTTATGTCGTTTCACTGTGACTTTAACACAAATATTGTAGACAGTTTTTGACATTCTTACCTATATGACAGTAAAAAATACAGTCATCTGAAAAAGAAAGTTGACCCTCTTTGAATTCTAAGGTTTAAATATCAAAAAACCAAAGCCACAATGCAGACGCAATGTACAACAAACTAAGTACACCCTTACTGCCACCATAAGAATTAGGAGGGGACGTAGCAGCCAGGTGGTGCTTATCAAATGCACTTGATTAATTAATCATCAGTGAGTGTGAGCACGTCTATGAAAGCAGAAATGTTGGCAGCTAGCTGGTCTGGACCCTTCAGGTATGTGTCAACACAATGCCAGGGAGGAAAAACATGACCTTAGAGCAACAATTGTTGCTGCCCATCAGCAACAATTATTCCTTCAAAGGGTTATAACGCCATTCCCAAACAATGTGAAATCTATCATTATAGAGTAAGAAAAACTATTGACAAGTGGAAGAGATTCAAGACAGTTGTCAATCGTCCCAGGAGTGGCTGTCAGTACAAACTTCACCAAAGATCAGATCATGTGTTGATGTTCATTTGAGCTTGTCTTGAAATCAGCCTAGAACCTGATAATTAACAAATAATGCTTTTTAAAAAAAAAAAAAATATCCCGATACACGAACCCTTAGAAATGGAAGGAGTGTGTATCATTTTTCACATAACACTACTTCCCACAGTCTTTGTTATTCCTCCTCATGTATTTGCTCTCCACTCACAGAGCATGAAGCAGTCAGAGATCTCACTACTACTGAAATCAAAGCATCCTCTATATTTCTGATTTGGACACAACCAGAGGGTGAAAGGTCTTTCTATAGAGTCGAGTGGAGAAATGGAACAACAAAGTGGAATATCAGTGTCAATGAAACTAAACTAAATATCACTGATCTGATTCCTGAAGTGCGCTACAGTTTTTCTGTCATAGCAGTGGCTGGAGATAACAAAACAGAAAGTGGCATAGAAACAATTTCACATTATACAAGTAAGATGAAGAGTATGATTTTTTGCTGGCCGGGGTGCTCATGTCCTGTTTTGTTTTACTGCTTTTCTATTCTTTTAGTCACTGAAGGTGAAGTCATTAATTCAAAGTGGAATAATTGAGGATTTTGATCAGAATTTTGAGGCTGAATATGCTTTTGATATAAGAATGATGTTTGTTGTTGAATCAGACTGATTTTCCTGACATGTTCTTTCATGTCCTAATTCATTCAGTCCTCTTGTTTCTTATTAACACAGTTAGTGTTTTTTGGGCTTTCTTATTCCTCCTCATGTATTTGCTCTCCACTCACAGAGCCTGAAGTAGTCAGAAATCTCACTGTTACTGGTTTCACAACATCTTCCGTGTCTGTAAACTGGACTGAACCAGAGGGAAACAGCTCTTTCTATAGAGTACAGTGGACACATGGAGACACAAATCTATCTCTAAATGTATTTGACACATTTACAAACATTACTAACCTGACGGCTGGTGTCCAGTATAGAATAATTGTCAGTGCAGTGGCAAATGATGGTCAAACAGTAGGACAGAGTACCTCTGTCACCCACTATACAAGTAAGTAAGCATTTAAAAATTGTTTATCCAGTGAATTCATATATATCAGGATACTTTGTAGACAAAAGCAAAACTCTTCTATGATCACAAGTGGGATAAAAATCAAAGAAAAGTATCATTAGAAGTCCAGTTACCTGAATTTTTGGAAATAGGAGTTTAGGTATCTCAGCGCTGAGTTTGTAGTAGGTTGTGGGTGAGCTGACTTCATGTTTGGCTTCACCTACAATGATACTTGTAGACAGGACAAAGATGCTGTGAGAAACAAAGGTTTGGATCTCTTTTTTGGTCCCCTTTAGTTTTTTCCATAAGCGTCTTGTACAACATGTTACTGGTTATGTCGTTTCACTGTGACTTTAACACAAATATTGTAGACAGTTTTTGACATTCTTACCTATATGACAGTAAAAAATACAGTCATCTGAAAAAGAAAGTTGACCCTCTTTGAATTCTAAGGTTTAAATATCAAAAAACCAAAGCCACAATGCAGACGCAATGTACAACAAACTAAATACACCCTTACTGCCACCATAAGAATTAGGAGGGGACGTAGCAGCCAGGTGGTGCTTATCAAATGCACTTGATTAATTAATCATCAGTGAGTGTGAGCACGTCTATGAAAGCAGAAATGTTGGCAGCTAGCTGGTCTGGACCCTTCAGGTATGTGTCAACACAATGCCAGGGAGGAAAAACATGACCTTAGAGCAACAATTGTTGCTGCCCATCAGCAACAATTATTCCTTCAAAGGGTTATAACGCCATTCCCAAACAATGTGAAATCTATCATTATAGAGTAAGAAAAACTATTGACAAGTGGAAGAGATTCAAGACAGTTGTCAATCGTCCCAGGAGTGGCTGTCAGTACAAACTTCACCAAAGATCAGATCATGTGTTGATGTTCATTTGAGCTTGTCTTGAAATCAGCCTAGAACCTGATAATTAACAAATAATGCTTTTTAAAAAAAAAAAAATATCCCGATACACGAACCCTTAGAAATGGAAGGAGTGTGTATCATTTTTCACATAACACTACTTCCCACAGTCTTTGTTATTCCTCCTCATGTATTTGCTCTCCACTCACAGAGCCTGAAGCAGTCAGAGATCTCACTACTACTGAAATCAAAGCATCCTCTATATTTCTGATTTGGACACAACCAGAGGGTGAAAGGTCTTTCTATAGAGTCGAGTGGACAAATGGAACAACAAAGTGGAACATCAGTGTCACTGAAACTAAACTAAATGTCACTGATCTGATTCCTGGAGTGCGCTACAGTTTTTCTGTCACAGCAGTGGCTGGAGATAACAAAACAGAAAGTGACATAGAAACAATTTCACATTATACAAGTAAGATGAAGAGTATGATTTTTGATGATCAGGTTGCTCATTCCCTCTTATGTTTTACTGTTTTATTTTTGAATCTGTTTTTCTTATAGTTTATTCACTTTTCTATTATATTATTCACCGAAGGTGAAATGTTTCATTTACAAAGGCAAAATTTGGATTTTTTTTTTATCAGGATAATGAGGCTTAAATGTTTTTGATATAGTGAGGGCTTTTTTTCTTTTTCACCAGACCCATTTTATTCTCCTGTCCTTTTCTATACTACTTCATCCTGTCTTGTCTTTCCTTATTTGGTATAGCCTGTGGTGATTTTTTTTCCTTTTTTAATATGTATCCTCATATATGTGCTCTTCACTCACAGAGCCTGAAGTCGTCAGGAATCTCACTATTACTGATTTCACAACATCGTCTGTATCAGTGAACTGGACTAAACCAGGGGGAAACAGCTCTTTTTATATAGTACAGTGGACAGATGGACAAAATGTAAATGTGAATGACACTTTTAAGAATATTACTGGCCTGACTGCTGGGGTCCAGTATGAAATAAATGTCACTGCAGTGGCCGATGATGGTCATACACAAGGACAGACAGCTACAATCACCCAGTATACGAGTAAGCATTCAAATGTGCCAAGAACCTGGTGCAGCGCTGACGTTTTGCTTGTGATTAGCATTTGCCATCAATAGTGATTTGTTTCTTTTTTTCTCAATTTTGAATGTTTTTCCTTTTCTATGCATCTAATCTATTTCCATAATGTTAGGCTTGTGTGCTGCTTCTCTACCCTTTGTTGTTTTATTAGTCGCTGAAGTTGAAAAAAGAAATTTGAAAAAGAATCATGGAGAATCAAAAAATGGTTGAAACTGTTTTATATACAGGTGATGTTTCTGTTCAATCAGACTGGTTTTACTGATGTCTCCTTTCATGTCCTACTTCATTCAGTCCTCTTGTTTCTTATTAACACAGTTAGTGTTTTTTGGGCTTTCTTATTCCTCCTCATGTATTTGCTCTCCACTCACAGAGCCTGAAGTAGTCAGAAATCTCACTGTTACTGGTTTCACAACATCTTCCGTGTCTGTGAACTGGACTGAACCAGAGGGAAACAGCTCTTTCTATAGAGTACAGTGGACACATGGAGACACAAATCTATCTCTAAATGTGTCTGACACATTTACAAACATTACTAACCTGATGGCTGGTGCCCAGTATAGAATAATTGTCAGTGCAGTGGCAAATGATGGTCAAACAGTAGGACAGAGTACCTCTGTCACCCACTATACAAGTAAGTAAGCATTTAAAAATTGTTTATCCAGTGAATTCATATATATCAGGATACTTTGTAGACAAAAGCAAAACTCTTCTATGATCACAAGTGGGATAAAAATCAAAGAAAAGTATCATTAGAAGTCCAGATACCTGAATTTTTGGAAATAGGAGTTCAGGTATCTCAGCGCTGAGTTTGTAGTAGGTTGTGGGTGAGCTGACTTCATGTTTGGCTTCACCTACAATGATACTTGTAGACAGGACAAAGATGCTGTGAGAAACAAAGGTTTGGATCTCTTTTTTGGTCCCCTTTAATTTTTTCCATAAGCGTCTTGTACAACATGTTACTGGTTGTGTCGTTTCACTGTGACTTTAACACAAATATTGTAGACAGTTTTTGACATTCTTACCTATATGACAGTTAAAAAATACAGTCATCTGAAAAAGAAAGTTGACCCTCTTTGAATTCTAAGGTTTAAATATCAAAAAACCAAAGCCACAATGCAGACGCAATGTACAACAAACTAAGTACACCCTTACTGCCACCATAAGAATTAGGAGGGGACGTAGCAGCCAGGTGGTGCTTATCAAATGCACTTGATTAATTAATCATCAGTGAGTGTGAGCACGTCTATGAAAGCAGAAATGTTGGCAGCTAGCTGGTCTGGACCCTTCAGGTATGTGTCAACACAATGCCAGGGAGGAAAAACATGACCTTAGAGCAACAATTGTTGCTGCCCATCAGCAACAATTATTCCTTCAAAGGGTTATAACGCCATTCCCAAACAATGTGAAATCTATCATTATAGAGTAAGAAAAACTATTGACAAGTGGAAGAGATTCAAGACAGTTGTCAATCGTCCCAGGAGTGGCCGTCAGTACAAACTTCACCAAAGATCAGATCATGTGTTGATGTTCATTTGAGCTTGTCTTGAAATCAGCCTAGAACCTGATAATTAACAAATAATGCTTTTTAAAAAAAAAAAAAAATTATATCCTGATACACGAAACCTTAGAAATGGAAGGAGTGTGTATCATTTTTCACATAACACTACTTCCCACAGTCTTTGTTATTCCTCCTCATGTATTTGCTCTCCACTCACAGAGCCTGAAGCAGTCAGAGATCTCACTACTACTGAAATCAAAGCATCCTCTATATTTCTGATTTGGACACAACCAGAGGGTGAAAGGTCTTTCTATAGAGTCGAGTGGACAAATGGAACAACAAAGTGGAACATCAGTGTCACTGAAACTAAACTAAATGTCACTGATCTGATTCCTGGAGTGCGCTACAGTTTTTCTGTCATAGCAGTGGCTGGAGATAACAAAACAGAAAGTGGCATAGAAACAATTTCACATTATACAAGTAAGATGAAGAGTATTTTTTTTTGCTGGCCGGGGTGCTCATGTCCTGTTTTGTTTTACTGCTTTTCTATTCTTTTAGTCACTGAAGGTGAAGTCATTAATTCAAAGTGGAATAATTGAGGATTTTGATCAGAATTTTGAGGCTGAATATGCTTTTGATATAAGAATGATGTTTGTTGTTGAATCAGACTGATTTTCCTGACATGTTCTTTCATGTCCTAATTCATTCAGTCCTCTTGTTTCTTATTAACACAGTTAGTGTTTTTTGGGCTTTCTTATTCCTCCTCATGTTTTTGCTCTCCACTCACAGAGCCTGAAGTAGTCAGAAATCTCACTGTTACTGGTTTCACAACATCTTCCGTGTCTGTGAACTGGACTGAACCAGATGGAACCAGCTCTTTCTATAGAGTACAGTGGGCACATGGAGACACAAATCTATCTCTAAATGTGTCTGACACATTTACAAACATTACTAACCTGACGGCTGGTGTCCAGTATAGAATAATTGTCAGTGCAGTGGCAAATGATGGTCAAACAGTAGGACAGAGTACCTCTGTCACCCACTATACAAGTAAGTAAGCATTTAAAAATTGTTTATCCAGTGAATTCATATATATCAGGATACTTTGTAGACAAAAGCAAAACTCTTCTATGATCACAAGTGGGATAAAAATCAAAGAAAAGTATCATTAGAAGTCCAGATACCTGAATTTTTGGAAATAGGAGTTCAGGTATCTCAGCGCTGAGTTTGTAGTAGGTTGTGGGTGAGCTGACTTCATGTTTGGCTTCACCTACAATGATACTTGTAGACAGGACAAAGATGCTGTGAGAAACAAAGGTGTGGATCTCTTTTTTGGTCCCCTTTAGTTTTTTCCATAAGCGTCTTGTACAACATGTTACTGGTTGTGTCGTTTCACTGTGACTTTAACACAAATATTGTAGACAGTTTTTGACATTCTTACCTATATGACAGTAAAAAATACAGTCATCTGAAAAAGAAAGTTGACCCTCTTTGAATTCTAAGGTTTAAATATCAAAAAACCAAAGCCACAATGCAGACGCAATGTACAACAAACTAAGTACACCCTTACTGCCACCATAAGAATTAGGAGGGGACGTAGCAGCCAGGTGGTGCTTATCAAATGCACTTGATTAATTAATCATCAGTGAGTGTGAGCACGTCTATGAAAGCAGAAATGTTGGCAGCTAGCTGGTCTGGACCCTTCAGGTATGTGTCAACACAATGCCAGGGAGGAAAAACATGACCTTAGAGCAACAATTGTTGCTGCCCATCAGCAACAATTATTCCTTCAAAGGGTTATAACGCCATTCCCAAACAATGTGAAATCTATCATTATAGAGTAAGAAAAACTATTGACAAGTGGAAGAGATTCAAGACAGTTGTCAATCGTCCCAGGAGTGGCCGTCAGTACAAACTTCACCAAAGATCAGATCATGTGTTGATGTTCATTTGAGCTTGTCTTGAAATCAGCCTAGAACCTGATAATTAACAAATAATGCTTTTTAAAAAAAAAAAAAATTATATCCTGATACACGAACCCTTAGAAATGGAAGGAGTGTGTATCATTTTTCACATAACACTACTTCCCACAGTCTTTGTTATTCCTCCTCATGTATTTGCTCTCCACTCACAGAGCCTGAAGCAGTCAGAGATCTCACTACTACTGAAATCAAAGCATCCTCTATATTTCTGATTTGGACACAACCAGAGGGTGAAAGGTCTTTCTATAGAGTCGAGAGGACAAATGGAACAACAAAGTGGAACATCAGTGTCACTGAAACTAAACTAAATGTCACTGATCTGATTCCTGGAGTGCGCTACAGTTTTTCTGTCATAGCAGTGGCTGGAGATAACAAAACAGAAAGTGGCATAGAAACAATTTCACATTATACAAGTAAGATGAAGAGTATTTTTTTTTGCTGGCCGGGGTGCTCATGTCCTGTTTTGTTTTACTGCTTTTCTATTCTTTTAGTCACTGAAGGTGAAGTCATTAATTCAAAGTGGAATAATTGAGGATTTTGATCAGAATTTTGAGGCTGAATATGCTTTTGATATAAGAATGATGTTTGTTGTTGAATCAGACTGATTTTCCTGACATGTTCTTTCATGTCCTAATTCATTCAGTCCTCTTGTTTCTTATTAACACAGTTAGTGTTTTTTGGGCTTTCTTATTCCTCCTCATGTTTTTGCTCTCCACTCACAGAGCCTGAAGTAGTCAGAAATCTCACTGTTACTGGTTTCACAACATCTTCCGTGTCTGTAAACTGGACTGAACCAGAGGGAAACAGCTCTTTCTATAGAATACAGTGGACACATGGAGACACAAATCTATCTCTAAATGTGTCTGACACATTTACAAACATTACTAACCTGACGGCTGGTGCCCAGTATAGAATAATTGTCAGTGCAGTGGCAAATGATGGTCAAACAGTAGGACAGAGTACCTCTGTCACCCACTATACAAGTAAGTAAGCATTTAAAAATTGTTTATCCAGTGAATTCATATATATCAGGATACTTTGTAGACAAAAGCAAAACTCTTCTATGATCACAAGTGGGATAAAAATCAAAGAAAAGTATCATTAGAAGTCCAGATACCTGAATTTTTGGAAATAGGAGTTCAGGTATCTCAGCGCTGAGTTTGTAGTAGGTTGTGGGTGATCTGACTTCATGTTTGGCTTCACCTACAATGATACTTGTAGACAGGACAAAGATGCTGTGAGAAACAAAGGTTTGGATCTCTTTTTTGGTCCCCTTTAGTTTTTTCCATAAGCGTCTTGTACAACATGTTACTGGTTGTGTCGTTTCACTGTGACTTTAACACAAATATTGTAGACAGTTTTTGACATTCTTACCTATATGACAGTAAAAAATACAGTCATCTGAAAAAGAAAGTTGACCCTCTTTGAATTCTAAGGTTTAAATATCAAAAAACCAAAGCCACAATGCAGACGCAATGTACAACAAACTAAGTACACCCTTACTGCCACCATAAGAATTAGGAGGGGACGTAGCAGCCAGGTGGTGCTTATCAAATGCACTTGATTAATTAATCATCAGTGAGTGTGAGCACGTCTATGAAAGCAGAAATGTTGGCAGCTAGCTGGTCTGGACCCTTCAGGTATGTGTCAACACAATGCCAGGGAGGAAAAACATGACCTTAGAGCAACAATTGTTGCTGCCCATCAGCAACAATTATTCCTTCAAAGGGTTATAACGCCATTCCCAAACAATGTGAAATCTATCATTATAGAGTAAGAAAAACTATTGACAAGTGGAAGAGATTTAAGACAGTTGTCAATCGTCCCAGGAGTGGCCGTCAGTACAAACTTCACCAAAGATCAGATCATGTGTTGATGTTCATCTGAGCTTGTCTTGAAATCAGCCTAGAACCTGATAATTAACAAATAATGCTTTTTAAAAAAAAAAAAAATATCCCGATACACGAACCCTTAGAAATGGAAGGAGTGTGTATCATTTTTCACATAACACTACTTCCCACAGTCTGTTATTCCTCCTCATGTATTTGCTCTCCACTCACAGAGCCTGAAGCAGTCAGAGATCTCACTACTACTGAAATCAAAGCATCCTCTATATTTCTGATTTGGACACAACCAGAGGGTGAAAGGTCTTTCTATAGAGTCGAGAGGACAAATGGAACAACAAAGTGGAACATCAGTGTCACTGAAACTAAGCTAAATGTCACTGATCTGATTCCTGGAGTGCGCTACAGTTTTTCTGTCATAGCAGTGGCTGGAGATAACAAAACAGAAAGTGACATAACAACAATTTCACATTATACAAGTAAGATGACGAGTATAATTTTTTGTGGTCAGGCTCCTTATATAGTACCATGTTTTCATTTCTATTTCTTTATTTTATCATGAACTGTTTTTTCTTCTCTTTTTTTGTTCTGTTTTTATTTCATTAGAACTTTAATTTTTTATCAACTGGAAAGGAATAACGAAGCTTTTTTAAAATCACACTAATGATGCTTAATATGCTTTCAGTGTTAGAATGAAGCTATTCTAATTAGACTGTTTTAATGGGTTAGTGTGGTATTGTATCATATCCTTTACCAGAGCACTGTGGTGTTTTCCCATATCTGTTAGCTGTTTAATATGTGTAGCTTGGCTTACCTAGATAATGGCATAGAGTGTAATCTTCACATATTTTATCCAAGCACACTCTTTCCTGAATCACCTGTAAATTTTATTCACATTATTCACTCAGTGTTTGAGAAATTTGCTATTAGCATTGTTTTAAGCTGATTAATTAGCAGCACGGCTTCTTCTTCTTCTTCCCTCCCGCACTACTCTGCTCTGTTAGTGAGATTTTCAATTATTCCTTGACCACCTTTAGCTGTAACGATACTCGAAGCAAATGTAGCCTTTTTGTAGCATTAGAAGCCAGGCTCAGTGAATTGTAGGCCCAGCTCTGCACCTTGGAACCTCAGGTAGTTCCCCAGGCCCTTGTAGTGGGTGTGGACCATTGTAGATTTGTGCCCTGTGTCATGGCCGGGGAGGAAGCGGACGAGGAAGGACAAACATGCAGGACTCCGGAGATGGGCATAACTTAAAGGCATTTATTAATGTAGGGAAAAACAATACAAAAAACCGTTCAGAAGGGAGACGAAGGGGAACCACAGGGAGCACAGGAACACACGGGCACACAACATCAACGACGCGACAGAGAACAAATGAAAACTGAGGGCTTAAATACACAATGGGTAATCAGGGCAAGAGGAAACAGCAGGGAACAACAGGTGAGGCAAATGAAACTAATCACACGGGGGGAAGCAAAACTAGACACGAAGCACAGGGAAATCATACTGACAAAATAAAACAGGAAGTGATAAACCAAGGAACACGCAGACGAGTCACAACACGGGGAACAAGACAAACATACTGGGAGGAGAAGCTCAGGAAATAAACTAAACACAAAACGCTGGGCAAACGGCCCAGGACGTGACACCCTGTTGCTCTCCTCCAGAGATTATTGTCTACAATTCATGACAGGTATAAAACAAAACAAACTTCCAGTCATTGTCTTCTGCTCATTCGGGGCTGGGTCCCAGGGGCGGCATCCTGAACAGTGAAGCCTAGGCCTCCCACTGCCCCAGCCTCCTCCTCCAGCTTACCCCTGATTCAGTCGTTAGCGCTTGGTCTTTGTAGAGCTCCAATATAACCTACTTAAGTGGCCGATGTTGTTGCTGCCAATTATGTTTTATGCAAGTACATTGCATGTTTTAATTACCTTTTGATTGTGTCCCGGTGTTTTACATGCGGTGCCCGACATAAACATAAAATGCTGGAACTTTTTTTCTCTCCTGGGTTTTACTCTTTGCTGTGGTCGTTTTTTTTTTTTAAGGTGCAAAAACATTTGTTTTTTGTTTTCTCCAGTTGTAGGGACAATAACTGGAAATGAAGGAAAGGAAGGGCCTTTCTCCATTACTTTAGTGACAGTATCAGGCTAAGATTAACAAAGTAATGGCATTTCTCTATAAGGTTGTCAGGGCTGCACCGCCACCTGGTGGCCGATGACTGCATAACATTTAGGACAAATATTTACTGGCACAAGGTGTCAATTAAAACTTTAATTAAAAGGCTAACCGACTAGTGACCATAGTGATGATTTGTTGACTAGTCCCGCACATCCCTAATTCTGTTTTACAGAGACCTGGTTACAACACGATGAATATCTTAATTTAAACGAATCGACATCCTTGAGTCACACTAACTGTCAGAATGTTTGAAGCACAGGTTGAGGAGGAGAATTTCTCCACCTTATTAATTTATCAAAGGCCCTGATACAGTTTTAATTCATTTATAGCTCCAAGTCTTAGCCTTGTTTGGAAAACTTAAAAATTCTTTTTTTAAATTATCTATTGCCTTCAGCTCACAGGCCCGTCTTCTGTGTAACCAACTCCCAGTTTAGATTCAGTAGACACCTTCTCTGTTTTTAAGATTAAGCTTAAAACTTTCATTTTTTGATCAAGCCTATACATGTAGAAGGGCTTGATCATGTGACCCTGGACCATCCCTTAGTTATGCTGCAATAGGCCTAGGGTGTTCCCATGATGCAGTGTGTTTCTTTTCATTCATCTCTTTTTCATCTCACAGATCCCTTTTTCCTTCCCACTGTCACCAAATGCTTGCTCATAGAGGGTCATTTTTACCGTTGTGTTTTCTCTGTAATCATTGTAGGGTCTTTACCTTACAATATGAAGTGTCTTGAGGAGACTATTGTGATTTGGTGCTATATAAATAAAACTGAATTGAAATTGAACGGAATGGAATGACATAGTCCTACATCACTCATTCAGTTCTCTTGCTTGTTATTTAGCACAGTCAGTGGTTATTTGCTTGACTTTTTTCTCTTGCTTGTAGAAATCAGGGATCTCATTGTCACTGAAATCAGGACATCCTCTATATTTCTGATTTGGACACAACCAGAGGGTGAAAGGTCTTTCTATAGAGTCGAGTGGACAAATGGAACAACAAAGTGGAACATCAATGTCACTGAAACTAAACTAAATGTCACTGATCTGATTCCTGGAGTGCGCTACAGTTTTTCTGTCATAGCAGTGGCTGGAGATAACAAAACAGAAAGTGACATAGAAACAATTTCACATTATACAAGTAAGATGAAGAGTATTTTTTTTTTGCTGGCCGGGGTGCTCATGTCCTGTTTTGTTTTACTGCTTTTCTATTCTTTTATTCACTGAAGGTGAAGTCATTAATTCAAAGTGGAATAATTGAGGATTTTGATCAGAATTTTGAGGCTGAATATGCTTTTGATATAAGAATGATGTTTGTTGTTGAATCAGACTGATTTTCCTGACATGTTCTTTCATGTCCTAATTCATTCAGTCCTCTTGTTTCTTATTAACACAGTTAGTGTTTTTTGGGCTTTCTTATTCCTCCTCATGTTTTTGCTCTCCACTCACAGAGCCTGAAGTAGTCAGAAATCTCACTGTTACTGGTTTCACAACATCTTCCGTGTCTGTGAACTGGACTGAACCAGAGGGAAACAGCTCTTTCTATAGAGTACAGTGGACACATGGAGACACAAATCTATCTCTAAATGTGTCTGACACATTTACAAACATTACTAACCTGACGGCTGGTGTCCAGTATAGAATAATTGTCAGTGCAGTGGCAAATGATGGTCAAACAGTAGGACAGAGTACCTCTGTCACCCACTATACAAGTAAGTAAGCATTTAAAAATTGTTTATCCAGTGAATTCATATATATCAGGATACTTTGTAGACAAAAGCAAAACTCTTCTATGATCACAAGTGGGATAAAAATCAAAGAAAAGTATCATTAGAAGTCCAGATACCTGAATTTTTGGAAATAGGAGTTCAGGTATCTCAGCGCTGAGTTTGTAGTAGGTTGTGGGTGAGCTGACTTCATGTTTGGCTTCACCTACAATGATACTTGTAGACAGGACAAAGATGCTGTGAGAAACAAAGGTTTGGATCTCTTTTTTGGTCCCCTTTAGTTTTTTTCACAAGCGTCTTGTACAACATGTTACTGGTTGTGTCGTTTCACTGTGACTTTAACACAAATATTGTAGACAGTTTTTGACATTCTTACCTATATGACAGTAAAAAATACAGTCATCTGAAAAAGAAAGTTGACCCTCTTTGAATTCTAAGGTTTAAATATCAAAAAACCAAAGCCACAATGCAGACGCAATGTACAACAAACTAAGTACACCCTTACTGCCACCATAAGAATTAGGAGGGGACGTAGCAGCCAGGTGGTACTTATCAAATGCACTTGATTAATTAATCATCAGTGAGTGTGAGCACGTCTATGAAAGCAGAAATGTTGGCAGCTAGCTGGTCTGGACCCTTCAGGTATGTGTCAACACAATGCCAGGGAGGAAAAACATGACCTTAGAGCAACAATTGTTGCTGCCCATCAGCAACAATTATTCCTTCAAAGGGTTATAACGCCATTCCCAAACAATGTGAAATCTATCATTATAGAGTAAGAAAAACTATTGACAAGTGGAAGAGATTTAAGACAGTTGTCAATCGTCCCAGGAGTGGCCGTCAGTACAAACTTCACCAAAGATCAGATCATGTGTTGATGTTCATCTGAGCTTGTCTTGAAATCAGCCTAGAACCTGATAATTAACAAATAATGCTTTTTTTAAAAAAATTATATCCTGATACACGAAACCTTAGAAATGGAAGGAGTGTATTTCATTTTTCACATAACACTACTTCCCACAGTCTTTGTTATTCCTCCTCATGTATTTGCTCTCCACTCACAGAGCCTGAAGCAGTCAGAGATCTCACTACTACTGAAATCAAAGCATCCTCTATATTTCTGATTTGGACACAACCAGAGGGTGAAAGGTCTTTCTATAGAGTCGAGTGGACAAATGGAACAACAAAGTGGAACATCAGTGTCAATGAAACTAAACTAAATGTCACTGATCTGATTCCTGGAGTGCGCTACAGTTTTTCTGTCACAGCAGTGGCTGGAGATAACAAAACAGAAAGTGACATAGAAACAATTTCACATTATACAAGTAAGATGAAGAGTATGATTTTTGATGATCAGGTTGCTCATTCCCTCTTATGTTTTACTGTTTTATTTTTGAATCTGTTTTTCTTATAGTTTATTCACTTTTCTATTATATTATTCACCGAAGGTGAAATGTTTCATTTACAAAGGCAAAATTTGGATTTTTTTTTATCAGGATAATGAGGCTTAAATGTTTTTGATATAGTGAGGGCTTTTTTTCTTTTTCACCAGACCCATTTTATTCTCCTGTCCTTTTCTATACTACTTCATCCTGTCTTGTCTTTCCTTATTTGGTATAGCCTGTGGTGATTTTTTTTCCTTTTTTAATATGTATCCTCATATATGTGCTCTTCACTCACAGAGCCTGAAGTCGTCAGGAATCTCACTATTACTGATTTCACAACATCGTCTGTATCAGTGAACTGGACTAAACCAGTGGGAAACAGCTCTTTTTATATAGTACAGTGGACAGATGGACAAAATGTAAATGTGAATGACACTTTTAAGAATATTACTGGCCTGACTGCTGGGGTCCAGTATGAAATAAATGTCACTGCAGTGGCCGATGATGGTCATACACAAGGACAGACAGCTACAATCACCCAGTATACGAGTAAGCATTCAAATGTGCCAAGAACCTGGTGCAGCGCTGACGTTTTGCTTGTGATTAGCATTTGCCATCAATAGTGATTTGTTTCTTTTTTTCTCAATTTTGAATGTTTTTCCTTTTCTATGCATCTAATCTATTTCCATAATGTTAGGCTTGTGTGCTGCTTCTCTACCCTTTGTTGTTTTATTAGTCGCTGAAGTTGAAAAAAGAAATTTGAAAAAGAATCATGGAGAATCAAAAAATGGTTGAAACTGTTTTATATACAGGTGATGTTTCTGTTCAATCAGACTGGTTTTACTGATGTCTCCTTTCATGTCCTACTTCATTCAGTCCTCTTGTTTCTTATTAACACAGTTAGTGTTTTTTGGGCTTTCTTATTCTTCCTCATGTTTTTGCTCTCCACTCACAGAGCCTGAAGTAGTCAGAAATCTCACTGTTACTGGTTTCACAACATCTTCCGTGTCTGTGAACTGGACTGAACCAGAGGGAACCAGCTCTTTCTATAGAGTACAGTGGACACATGGAGACACAAATCTATCTCTAAATGTGTCTGACACATTTACAAACATTACTAACCTGATGGCTGGTGTCCAGTATAGAATAATTGTCAGTGCAGTGGCAAATGATGGTCAAACAGTAGGACAGAGTACCTCTGTCACCCACTATACAAGTAAGTAAGCATTTAAAAATTGTTTATCCAGTGAATTCATATATATCAGGATACTTTGTAGACAAAAGCAAAACTCTTCTATGATCACAAGTGGGATAAAAATCAAAGAAAAGTATCATTAGAAGTCCAGATACCTGAATTTTTGGAAATAGGAGTTCAGGTATCTCAGCGCTGAGTTTGTAGTAGGTTGTGGGTGAGCTGACTTCATGTTTGGCTTCACCTACAATGATACTTGTAGACAGGACAAAGATGCTGTGAGAAACAAAGGTTTGGATCTCTTTTTTGGTCCCCTTTAGTTTTTTCCATAAGCGTCTTGTACAACATGTTACTGGTTGTGTCGTTTCACTGTGACTTTAACACAAATATTGTAGACAGTTTTTGACATTCTTACCTATATGACAGTAAAAAATACAGTCATCTGAAAAAGAAAGTTGACCCTCTTTGAATTCTAAGGTTTAAATATCAAAAAACCAAAGCCACAATGCAGACGCAATGTACAACAAACTAAATACACCCTTACTGCCACCATAAGAATTAGGAGGGGACGTAGCAGCCAGGTGGTGCTTATCAAATGCACTTGATTAATTAATCATCAGTGAGTGTGAGCACGTCTATGAAAGCAGAAATGTTGGCAGCTAGCTGGTCTGGACCCTTCAGGTATGTGTCAACACAATGCCAGGGAGGAAAAACATGACCTTAGAGCAACAATTGTTGCTGCCCATCAGCAACAATTATTCCTTCAAAGGGTTATAACGCCATTCCCAAACAATGTGAAATCTATCATTATAGAGTAAGAAAAACTATTGACAAGTGGAAGAGATTTAAGACAGTTGTCAATCGTCCCAGGAGTGGCTGTCAGTACAAACTTCACCAAAGATCAGATCATGTGTTGATGTTCATCTGAGCTTGTCTTGAAATCAGCCTAGAACCTGATAATTAACAAATAATGCTTTTTAAAAAAAAAAAAATATCCCGATACACGAACCCTTAGAAATGGAAGGAGTGTGTATCATTTTTCACATAACACTACTTCCCACAGTCTGTTATTCCTCCTCATGTATTTGCTCTCCACTCACAGAGCCTGAAGCAGTCAGAGATCTCACTACTACTGAAATCAAAGCATCCTCTATATTTCTGATTTGGACACAACCAGAGGGTGAAAGGTCTTTCTATAGAGTCGAGAGGACAAATGGAACAACAAAGTGGAACATCAGTGTCACTGAAACTAAACTAAATGTCACTGATCTGATTCCTGGAGTGCGCTACAGTTTTTCTGTCATAGCAGTGGCTGGAGATAACAAAACAGAAAGTGGCATAGAAACAATTTCACATTATACAAGTAAAATGAAGAGTATTTTTTTTTGCTGGCTGGGGTGCTCATGTCCTGTTTTGTTTTACTGCTTTTCTATTCTTTTATTCACTGAAGGTGAAGTCATTAATTCAAAGTGGAATAATTGAGGATTTTGATCAGAATTTTGAGGCTGAATATGCTTTTGATATAAGAATGATGTTTGTTGTTGAATCAGACTGATTTTCCTGACATGTTCTTTCATGTCCTAATTCATTCAGTCCTCTTGTTTCTTATTAACACAGTTAGTGTTTTTGGGCTTTCTTATTCCTCCTCATGTTTTTGCTCTCCACTCACAGAGCCTGAAGTAGTCAGAAATCTCACTGTTACTGGTTTCACAACATCTTCCGTGTCTGTGAACTGGACTGAACCAGAGGGAAACAGCTCTTTCTATAGAGTACAGTGGACACATGGAGACACAAATCTATCTCTAAATGTGTCTGACACATTTACAAACATTACTAACCTGACGGCTGGTGTCCAGTATAGAATAATTGTCAGTGCAGTGGCAAATGATGGTCAAACAGTAGGACAGAGTACCTCTGTCACCCACTATACAAGTAAGTAAGCATTTAAAAATTGTTTATCCAGTGAATTCATATATATCAGGATACTTTGTAGACAAAAGCAAAACTCTTCTATGATCACAAGTGGGATAAAAATCAAAGAAAAGTATCATTAGAAGTCCAGATACCTGAATTTTTGGAAATAGGAGTTCAGGTATCTCAGCGCTGAGTTTGTAGTAGGTTGTGGGTGAGCTGACTTCATGTTTGGCTTCACCTACAATGATACTTGTAGACAGGACAAAGATGCTGTGAGAAACAAAGGTTTGGATCTCTTTTTTGGTCCCCTTTAGTTTTTTTCACAAGCGTCTTGTACAACATGTTACTGGTTGTGTCGTTTCACTGTGACTTTAACACAAATATTGTAGACAGTTTTTGACATTCTTACCTATATGACAGTAAAAAATACAGTCATCTGAAAAAGAAAGTTGACCCTCTTTGAATTCTAAGGTTTAAATATCAAAAAACCAAAGCCACAATGCAGACGCAATGTACAACAAACTAAGTACACCCTTACTGCCACCATAAGAATTAGGAGGGGACGTAGCAGCCAGGTGGTGCTTATCAAATGCACTTGATTAATTAATCATCAGTGAGTGTGAGCACGTCTATGAAAGCAGAAATGTTGGCAGCTAGCTGGTCTGGACCCTTCAGGTATGTGTCAACACAATGCCAGGGAGGAAAAACATGACCTTAGAGCAACAATTGTTGCTGCCCATCAGCAACAATTATTCCTTCAAAGGGTTATAACGCCATTCCCAAACAATGTGAAATCTATCATTATAGAGTAAGAAAAACTATTGACAAGTGGAAGAGATTTAAGACAGTTGTCAATCGTCCCAGGAGTGGCCGTCAGTACAAACTTCACCAAAGATCAGATCATGTGTTGATGTTCATCTGAGCTTGTCTTGAAATCTGCCTAGAACCTGATAATTAACAAATAATGCTTTTTTAAAAAAAATTATATCCTGATACACGAAACCTTAGAAATGGAAGGAGTGTATTTCATTTTTCACATAACACTACTTCCCACAGTCTTTGTTATTCCTCCTCATGTATTTGCTCTCCACTCACAGAGCCTGAAGCAGTCAGAGATCTCACTACTACTGAAATCAAAGCATCCTCTATATTTCTGATTTGGACACAACCAGAGGGTGAAAGGTCTTTCTATAGAGTCGAGTGGACAAATGGAACAACAAAGTGGAACATCAGTGTCAATGAAACTAAACTAAATGTCACTGATCTGATTCCTGGAGTGCGCTACAGTTTTTCTGTCATAGCAGTGGCTGGAGATAACAAAACAGAAAGTGACATAGAAACAATTTCACATTATACAAGTAAGATGAAGAGTATGATTTTTGATGATCAGGTTGCTCATTCCCTCTTATGTTTTACTGTTTTATTTTTGAATCTGTTTTTCTTATAGTTTATTCACTTTTCTATTATATTATTCACCGAAGGTGAAATGTTTCATTTACAAAGGCAAAATTTGGATTTTTTTTTTATCAGGATAATGAGGCTTAAATGTTTTTGATATAGTGAGGGCTTTTTTTCTTTTTCACCAGACCCATTTTATTCTCCTGTCCTTTTCTATACTACTTCATCCTGTCTTGTCTTTCCTTATTTGGTATAGCCTGTGGTGATTTTTTTTCCTTTTTTAATATGTATCCTTATATATGTGCTCTTCACTCACAGAGCCTGAAGTCGTCAGGAATCTCACTATTACTGATTTCACAACATCGTCTGTATCAGTGAACTGGACTAAACCAGTGGGAAACAGCTCTTTTTATATAGTACAGTGGACAGATGGACAAAATGTAAATGTGAATGACACTTTTAAGAATATTACTGGCCTGACTGCTGGGGTCCAGTATGAAATAAATGTCACTGCAGTGGCCGATGATGGTCATACACAAGGACAGACAGCTACAATCACCCAGTATACGAGTAAGCATTCAAATGTGCCAAGAACCTGGTGCAGCGCTGACGTTTTGCTTGTGATTAGCGTTTGCCATCAATAGTGATTTGTTTCTTTTTTTCTCAATTTTGAATGTTTTTCCTTTTCTATGCATCTAATCTATTTCCATAATGTTAGGCTTGTGTGCTGCTTCTCTACCCTTTGTTGTTTTATTAGTCGCTGAAGTTGAAAAAAGAAATTTGAAAAAGAATCATGGAGAATCAAAAAATGGTTGAAACTGTTTTATATACAGGTGATGTTTCTGTTCAATCAGACTGGTTTTACTGATGTCTCCTTTCATGTCCTACTTCATTCAGTCCTCTTGTTTTTTTGTTTTTTCATTTGCCACAGCCAGTGGTCTTTTTTTTTTTTTGGTCTTGGCATTCTTCTTCATGTTCATGTATTTACTCTCCACTCACAGAGCCTGAGGTGGTCTGGCATCTTAATGTCATTGAAATCAGGACATCCTCTATATTTCTGATTTGGACACAACCAGAGGGTGAAAGGTCTTTCTATAGAGTCGAGTGGACAAATGGAACAACAAAGTGGAACATCAGTGTCAATGAAACTAAACTAAATGTCACTGATCTGATTCCTGGAGTGCGCTACAGTTTTTCTGTCACAGCAGTGGCTGGAGATAACAAAACAGAAAGTGACATAGCAACAATTTCACATTATACAAGTAAGATGAAGAGTATGATTTTTGATGATCAGGTTGCTCATTCCCTCTTATGTTTTACTGTTTTATTTTTGAATCTGTTTTTCTTATAGTTTATTCACTTTTCTATTATATTATTCACCGAAGGTGAAATGTTTCATTTACAAAGGCAAAATTTTGATTTTTTTTTTATCAGGATAATGAGGCTTAAATGTTTTTGATATAGTGAGGGCTTTTTTTCTTTTTCACCAGACCCATTTTATTCTCCTGTCCTTTTCTATACTATTTCATCCTGTCTTGTCTTTCCTTATTTGGTATAGCCTGTGGTGATTTTTTTTCCTTTTTTAATATGTATCCTCATATATGTGCTCTTCACTCACAGAGCCTGAAGTCGTCAGGAATCTCACTATTACTGATTTCACAACATCGTCTGTATCAGTGAACTGGACTAAACCAGTGGGAAACAGCTCTTTTTATATAGTACAGTGGACAGATGGACAAAATGTAAATGTGAATGACACTTTTAAGAATATTACTGGCCTGACTGCTGGGGTCCAGTATGAAATAAATGTCACTGCAGTGGCCGATGATGGTCATACACAAGGACAGACAGCTACAATCACCCAGTATACGAGTAAGCATTCAAATGTGCCAAGAACCTGGTGCAGCGCTGACGTTTTGCTTGTGATTAGCGTTTGCCGTCGATAGTGATTTGTTTCTTTTTTTCTCAATTTTGAGTGTTTTTCCTTTTTTTATTCATCTAATCTATTTCCATAATGTTTATGCTTGTGTGCTGCTTCTCTTCCCTTTTTAGAACCAGGCACAATTGTGAACCCTACAATCACCGCAAGCACTTCCTCCATCTCATTGAACTGGACCTCCCCTCCTGGTCAGGTGTTCAAATACAAGGTGGAGTGGAATCCTTATGGAACTACAAATGTTACGTTTACAAATAATAACCATGCCATATTATCAAACCTTATCCCTGGCACTACCTATAACATCAGAGTGACTGCCATTGCTGGAGATAATGAAACAGAAGGAGACCCTTTTAATTTCAGCTCATTCACAAGTAAGCCAGTCTTTATTTTTTCACCAGTTTCTAATTTAAATGTAAAATTGTCATGGAAGTCACTCCAGACTTTTACTGGTTACACATGGTCAAAAGAAAAAATTCAAATACACTCTTATTTTCATTCCTTTTACAGAACCTCTTTCTCAGTCTCACAAGGGGTTTACAGATGTTATAGACATGTAACCTTCTATTGGTCATTGTCAAAGAAACACAGAGGGTCAAAGTTACAAGAAAAAGAATTTGAAATTTCCACATTGTTGTTCATAGAATCTGAACTGATTGCCATCTAACTGACAATTCTAAAAAACATGAGCTGACAGAAATAACATACAAACTGTTGCACTTTTTAGGTTTTTGAGTAATCACTTATAGTGAAGACTTAAAATTAAGTCAGATTTGCTCTTGATTTACTTTTGTGCTTTGCATAATTGCAAAAAATGTTGAATCAAACAACTTCTCCTAATCAAGTTGTGGAGTGCTGCTCTGATAATCCATCCATCCATCCATCCATCCTTTCTAGCCTGTTTCAGTTTTTTGCATCTCTATAAAGTTTAGTCTAAAGCACTGTGAGTGTTGCAATCGAGGCATGGTTCTCATATAATGGTGTTTATCACATCCTTAAATAGAACAACTGGCTCTAAGTAACATTTGTAAAATTAATTAGCACAGAGATTCATTTTTCCAGCATGGGCTGTGAGGGAATAGTCAGTGTGTTCAATAAAGACAATACAAGTACAGATTTTTAGTCAAATTTTCTTCATCTGAAATTGTGACTTAAATGAAGGTGAAGCTGTCCAAAGCGTTAAGTAGCCACTTGTACAGCTACTTTTAAACCTTTATCATTTGGACACTAAATAATGAAACACCTAAATCAGGTCATGTTTGCAAATGAGAACTAGTTCTCAAACATTTTACCTGGTAAAATAAAGGGTTTTTAAAAAAAATAAATCGGCTATTAGCTATTTCTGTCAGTACTGATGTGAACCTACTCAAATTAAAATTTAGACTCTATACGTTGTGCACTGTCCATCATTTCAACTAGTGAAGTATAGTAAAATAAAATGTACAGTATAACTGCCCAAAAACCTATAGCCTTGACTGTATATGGAGACTAAAACTTGTAATTTTGTGTTTACTATGCAATATGTTTTTGTTTTTAGATATGTATTTACTGTGTTGATATTAAAATGCCATTTACATCTTTATTCTACAGGGCCTGAAAAGCCTGGGAACATTAATGTTACACGAGATACCAACAGCTTAAACATCAGCTGGATTTTGCCTAATGGAAAGGCTGATAACTATGTGGTCAATATATCAAATGGAAACGTAATGTTTATGAACTCCAGTCAAACACAGGCCACAACAGCCAGTTTTACTAATTTAAAACCTGGGAGACTCTATAATATTACAGTGACTGCTGTTGCTGGAAACTTCAGGAATACATCTGACCAGGTTTCATTTGCCACAGGTAAGCCCAGCAGTGTAATCTCTTTTCATTATTCTAATTATATTTTAAGACCCTGAGAATAATTCTTTTTGTACATTTTAGTTCCTACACCTCCTGGGCCCATCATGATTAGTAACTGGAGCACCTCCTCACTCAGTCTGGCGTGGGCAACACCTGCTGATATGAATGATGCTCCAGACATCAAATACTATATCACCTACCAGGCTGTGGGTGGTACCGTTCAAAGCCAAACTTCCACACAACCTAATACTACGCTATCTCTCCTCAATTCTGGAACCAACTACAGTATATCAGTAACAACTGCTGGACCTCAAAATTTAAACAGCACAGTTGTTTACAATTCTTCTTTTACCTGTAAGTACAGCAATAGGAAAAACAAAGCCATCGAATTCTCTCTGTTTTAAATGCATGTTTTTATTGGCTAGCACCTAAGAGCATTTAATAATTAGTAGCATATATTATCAGTAGCAGTATTTCATAGTTTATAGTTAAGAAATAGACAGAAAATATGGCATAAAAGAGATTGGTATGACATAAAACATCAGTCCTTGCTTGCAATAAGTTCAGGCATATTGCAGTTTTGTGGCCTGCACCTATTATGTTATGAGGGCATCCCATTTAACTGCTTTTATTTTAGCATTGCTTCCCAACTTATCATTTTTCACTCAGCTGTTTCAAAGAACAAAGTTGTGTTATTGTCACAGCCTTGGTGTCAGCGTCGGCTGCATCTGTTACACAAAAACTTTAACGTTGGCCATAATTCAAGAACAATGTGACCTAGAATGTTCAAATTAACGCCAGCGATGCAGCTATTAAAACTCTTGGAGACATTTGAATCTCGGCGAGCTTGACCTGAAGATAAAAGTCAGAGGTCAAGTTTTCTGAAAATCTTGTGAGTGCAATAATTTGAGAATGATCTCACCCAGGAGGTTCAAATGATCAAGGCCAGCACTTCTGTAGCTAACCTGGACCCAGGCTCTAAATACAGAGCATGAGACCTACACCTTCTATGATGTAGTCCCTGGAAAACTGTACACATTTTCTGTGTTCACAGTTGTAGTTGAAGTCAAAAGCACAGAGTCGTACAAGTACAGTATATTATAAAAGTGTATGAAAGTAGTTTCAGTCAAAGCTTCCTAAAAAAAATGTTGAAATTAATCAAAGGCAGAACCAAGAATCAGAGGCAGGCATACAGTTTTCAGAAAAGCTGAACCATTTAATTTTCATCATGTTCTAGCCTGTTTCAGCTTTTTGCATCTCTATAAAGCTTAGTCTAAAGCACTGTGAGTGCTGCAATTGAGGCATGGGTCACACCTAATGGTGTTTCTCATGTCCTTAAATGGATCAGCTGGTTTCAACGAGCATTTGGAAAAGTCATTAGCACAGAGATTAATTTTTACAGCATGAGCTGTGAGGAAATAGTCAGCGTGTTCAAAAAAGACAATACAAGTACAGATTTTTAGTCAGATTTTCTTCATCTAAAATTGTGACTTAAGTGAAGGTGAAGCTGTCCGAAGTGTTATGTAGCTAATTGTGCAGTTACATTTAAACCTTTATCATTTGGACACTAAAAAATGAAACACCTGAACTGCCTAACCATTTCTTTTAAGACTGGTGTGCACTGTCCATCATTTCAACTAAAGTATAGTAAAATAAAATGTACAGTATAACTGCCCAAAAACCTATAGCCTTGATTGTATATGGAGATTAAAACTTGTAATTTTGTGTTTACTATGCAGTATGTTTTTGTTTTTAGATATGCATTTACTGTGTTAATATTGAAATGCCATTTACATCTTTATTCTACAGGGCCTGAAAAGCCTGGGAACATTAATGTTACACGAGATACCAACAGCTTAAACATCAGCTGGACCTTGCCTGGAGGAAGGGCTGATAATTATACAGTCAATATATCAAATGGAAACAAAATGACTGCAATCTCCACTCAAGCCAATTTTACTAATTTAAAACCTGGGAGACTCTATAATATTACAGTGACTGCTGTTGCTGGAAACTTCAGAAATACATCTGACCAGGTTTCATTTGCCACAGGTAAGCCCAACAATGCAATCTCTTTTCATTATTTTCTCCACTTTTTAGAAACCTTAGAAAAACTCTGGGTACCATTAGAATACTTCAAACATGAATAATAACAGAAAATAAAGGAAATTAGCTTTTTAAAAAAGTGATTTATGGAAGCTAAATCTGATTAATTGGATATTTATGCTAATAAATGTATATATTTAATTGTTTTTAAATATGTTGTTATGGAGAAATAGCTAAACAGTTTTGGGGAAAAAAAGAACATTGCATTGAAATGAACATATTCAAATAAGCAGAATATTTGATCCCTTTTGTAACTGTCCTTAAAGATAAAGGTTGATACTGGCATACCTGTAAACGTTGGAGTGTACTTAATATTTATTACTATTTCTACATAACTGAACAGTTTTGTACTTCTTTAAGTTAGTAAAATGACTACAAGGTATCAACTTGCTGTTGTTTGTACATTTTAGTTCCCACACCTCCTGGGCCCATCATCTTTAGTAACTGGAGCACCTCCTCACTCAGTCTGGCGTGGGCAACACCTACTGATATGAATGATGCTCCAGACATCAAATACTATATCACCTACCAGGCTGTGAATAGTACCATTCAAAGCCAAACTTCCACACAACCTAATACTACGCTATCTCTCCTCAATTCTGGAACCAACTACAGTATATCAGTAACAACTGTTGGACCTCAAAATTTAAACAGCACAGTTGTTTACAATTCTTCTTTTACCTGTAAGTACAGCAATAAGAAAAACAAAGCCATCGAATTCTCTCTGTTTTAAATGCATGGTCTTATTGGCTAGCACCTAAGAGCACTTAATAATTAGTAGCATATATTATCAGTGGCAGTATTTGACAGTATATAGTTGAGATTTTGTCAGGAAATATGGCATAAAACGGATTGGTATGACATGAAACATCAGTCCTTGCTTGCATTCGGTTCAGGTTTATCGCAGTTTTGTGGTCTGCATCTATTATGTTATGGGGGCATCCCATTTGACTGCTTTTATTTTAGCATTGCTTCTCAACTTATCATTTTTAACTCGGCTGTTTCGAAGAAAACAGTCGAGGGTTCTTCAGTTACACAAAATTATTGGCCATGAACATTCAACGTGATCTAGAATGTTCAAATTCACACCATAGATGCATCTACTAAAGATCTTGGAAGGGTTTGAATCTCAACACCCTTGACCTGAAGGTAAAAGTCAGAGGTCAAGTTTTCTGACAGTCTTGTGAACGTGAATCTGAAACAGCCAGGGGTTGCGCCACTCCCAGAAGCACTGATTTACTCAACAAATGTTAACGAGACCAACTCTTCTTTAGCTAACCTGGAGCAAGGCTCTAAATACAGTGTCCGGGTCAGACCAATAGCTGCAGAAGGAAGTGAATGCACAATGGAACAGGCATTCAGTTACACAAATAAGAAATAAGAACCCAGTCAAACTCCTGAATAATGAATTCCTTCTGTACTGTCTTTTGTTACTCAAAACATCTGTACTGTACAACTCCTAAAATGTAAAATGCTTTTTTTTTTTTTTTTTTGAGCTTTGGTCTCACATAGTGCTTTGTTTTTTACAGTGCCCAAAGCAGTGACCAATCTTAGAATGGAGATAGTGAACACAACCTCCATCAACCTGACGTGGTCCAGACAATCTGATTACAAACCTTTCTACTCCTACCTGGTGACTGCAAGCCTGGATGGCACGCCGGTCCAGAATGCTTCAACAAACATTGAGACCTATACCTTCTATAATCTAGTTCCTGGAAAACTGTACACATTTTTTGTGTTCACAGTTGTAGAATGGTTCAAGTCCGAACAGGAAAGCATACAGAATTACACAAGTATGTCTTAAAGCTGTTTAAAATGTGCTTCTAAAATCAAATCTTTCTAATCCACGTGGTGTTTTACATGTACAGCTTTACTCTTGTCTTAAAACAGAAGCGGTGGAAAAATTCAAAGCACCACAGGCAGAAGCTTCAGAAAAACTGAAGTGTACAGTTTACACATAAAGATTGTCCTACCTCTTTAATAATCAGTGGCTGTTAGCACCACACCTCATCGGTTTCTACACTTTTCTCTGAAAAGTGTCACGCTTTTTCTTTCTCAAGCCAAAAAAATAACCCTGATAACATTATCAGGGTTTTTTTTTTTTTTAACTGTTGTTGCATTAACATCTAGAAGTACATCTTTAGACATATTTTGGGTCAGAATACAAGTAAATTTGGTTAGCATTTCTTTGTCCCTATTAATTCACTACTAATATCACATTTCATTTTAATCTATTTTTCCAGAGCCTGAAGCAGTCAAAAACATTACAGCCATAGGAAGCACAACTAGCCTGTCAGTGAGCTGGCAACAGGTGAACAGCGGGGTCTCTGCATACAGTGTTGTGCTGTATAGAGACATGCAGCTACTGAACAGAACAGATGTAAGCAATGAAACTGCAAACACAGTCTTTCTGGGCTTGAACCCAGGAGTGATCTACTGTGTGCAGTTGGTCACCCAAAGTGGACCTCAAACGAGTAACAGTTCATCTGTTTGCAACGCAACTTGTGAGTTTCATTGACATTGTGACGTATGACTCAAACTTTATACTCAGTGTTTTTATCAACACTTGCACGTAATGTTTGAATCAATCAAGTTAATCAAAATAATCAACGCTACTCCTTATTCTGTTCAGTTCCCAACCCTCCTGGCCCCATCACAGTGATATCTCAGACTGTTAATTCCATCAACTTTACCTGGTCCCTTCCAAAAGACATGGACAATATCACGTACAGCTTCACTGTGTCAAATGGTAGCAGCTTTGTGAAAGAACACAACTGGTTCCTGATGGAAAATCTCAAGTCTGGAAGCCCCTACAACATTTCTGTTGTTACTGTGGGTGCGATGAACTACAAGAGTACACCAGTGACTACAGTAAACTATACCAGTGAGTAGACATACACCTGATCACACCACAGTTGTTTTGGTGGATTTTCTTTATGCTTTTGAGTTTTTTTAATATCAAGTTTATACTTTTTCTTTCATTCTGACACATTTATTTTTTACTGCTACACATTATATTTCTATGAGTTTTATAATTTTTGTGATGTAGTGACAATGAAAGCTCACCCAGACATATTTTAGATTTGTTTGGAAATAATTGTATTTGTACAAAAATAATAATGTTTAAAAACATGTGCACAATTTACATTTCAATATTAGGGCCATTTAGAAGCACTAAGTGACTGAGCACATACTGCAGATGGCATGCAGATTTCTTTTTCCTGAATAATATTGTTCATACTATTTACCATACGACTGTTTCCCCCGGGTGTGAGGACATGTAACAGGTTTTTCATCTGTCTCATTTTCTCAGGACCATATGCTGTAAGCAATCTGAATCAGACAGAAATAACTACAAATTCAGTGACCTTGGAGTGGAACCAGCTGGAGAGCTTATTAAGCTACTCTTATGAAGTGCAGGTCACCAACGTGTCCGGTGCTATTTTAAAAGACATAATTGTGAATATAACAAAGCAAACAATCACAGATCTTCGTTCTGGGAGCAACTTCAGCTTCACTGTCACTACACTGACAGCAGATGGCACTCGTGCAATTTCTGTGACAGTGTCCTACTTCACACGTATGTACAGTGTATCTTGTCAGAAATTCTGCCTCTCCTGGAAATTCACAATACTAAACTCAAACTAAATAAGCAAAAACAACCAAAGTTAGCAATCACAGTGAGCAAGCTTGTATAGTTTACTGTTATTCCAGTCAGAGAGATTTGTCTATTTTGTACTAAAAAAGAGTGCTGTTTATGTGAACCCATAATGCTACTGCAGTTTTAATAATAACAGTTTCTCCTGTGTTTGTAGGGCCATACAGTATTAGTGAGTTGAAGGCAGAAACCTTAAACACAACTGCTATACAACTGGGTTGGATGAAACCACTTGAGTACAGTAATGACTATAAATATCGGGTTGAGACAACAGGCTGCTCCTCCAAAAACAACACCCTAGAAAATGAAACCATAATCATATCAAACCTCAACCCTGGGACCAGCTGTACCTTCTGTGTTTCTGTCATGGCGGCAAATGGCATCGAAGGGGGAAAAAACTGCACCTCTCAGTACACGTGTATGACTCGTAGCTGGCATTTCAAGTTTTCTTTTTCAAACTGTCGGTGTTGACATGCTTTAATCCTTTTTGTCCTCATCACATCAACAGACCCCGAGACAGTACAGCCCAATATATCCAGTCGTTCCAATAGTTCAATCACAGTGACATGGACAGCACCTAAAGGAAATGTGGAACATTATAAAGTTTCCCTAAATGGCAGTGTTGTAGCCCTGAACTCTTCGAATACCTCCTACCTATTTGAATTCCTGTCAGCTGGAAGGACTTACACCATCATTTTATTCACAATTAGTGGACCCTTCAATGCATCATCTGGACCCAGTACTACTGCCACTAGTGAGTATAATAAATGTTTGCAATTTTGAATAGAGTCATATTACTTATATTAGCATTATAGGTAAGAATGTTTTTTGATCATCTGCATTTTTATTCATTTCAGCAGGTTATGAAACAAAAACACTGAAAAGTTATTTGTTTCATTTAATATAATCAAGAATGCAAGACTTTGTCATTATTAGACAAATACTGAGTGCTTCTCTGGCACCACACGGGTCCTGCTGTATGAGAGCATGTATGCAAAAATAGGACAAAAAGGTTTTGACAAATTAGCTGTTTCTGATTGGTCCCTAAAAGTCTGACCTCATGCCATAAGAAGTATCGTGAAGTTTCATTCAACATTGCACTAACAAACTGTGTAGCATAATTAGATAAGTGAGCAAACATGGTAATCGTAAACAGGGCAACATGTCATTTTGTTATTTTACTTCCCTTTATTTACAAGTAATATGAGTGAAAATATGCCAAACAGTGTAACATTCACTGTTTAAGTGTGCATATATTAGTGAATAATTAACTAATCTTTACAATAATGTTACACAGCTTATGTAAGCTACATTAACATGTTGCATTCCCTCCCTACCCCTCCAGTCCCTAACCCTCCAGGGGCCATTGAGATCCTGAGCAAAACAACCAGTTCCATTTACATTAGATGGAATGACGCACCTCTGATGACCGGTGCAAACTTCTTCTACCGACTGACTTACACACCATCCCTGGGAGCAAATGCCAACAATATCAACTCCATCAGTGCCAGTTATAATTTATCATCACTGTCATCTGGGACTTCCTACAACATCTCTGTGGCAACTGTGGGGGAATTGGGTTGTGAGAGTGAGAGGGTTCACATGGACATGGTCACCACAAGTAAGGGTTTTATATTTGTAGTTTCCTTTTTCACCTTTAATGTATGAATTAACTTTTACATCTCTCAAATGTCTGTCAGGACCACTGAGCGTGCTGGATCTTAGGAGCACTACAGAAGAGACAGACATCATAGTCATCTGGAACAACCCTGCTGATTACAAGGAAGGCTATGAATATATTTTGGCCTGGAGCCCCCCAAATCAGAACATCACAATGAACACCACTATGTATAATATCTCTAACCTGGTTCCTGGTAGCCGCTATAACTTTTCTGTAACCACAACGACTGCTGATAAAACACAGGGTGCACCAGAATCGATTTCCAAGTGCACAAGTACGGACATGACATATTAATTCTGCAAAATTTTGTTACATAAGTTTGCCTTTGGTCTGTGCTCATATGAAAAAAGTTTTTAAATTTTAAATTTTAAAGTTTTAAATTGGAAATATATTCTAACATTGTCTTTAGGGTAATATATATATATTTGGGATTTTTCAGCCATAACCTACAACTATACAAGTTAATTGATGAAACAATTTATTTTTGACTTGTAAGCCCAAGTTTTAGATCCTCTTTAGGCACAAGAGAGAAATATATTATGTAATAATTTAGGAATGTTCTGTTTTTATGTTATTTCTGTTTCACGCTGCAGATGCAAGCCCAGTGACAAGCTTAGGCTGCCAAGGTCCAAACAGAACAAATGCAAAAATCATCTTGTCGTGTTCCACACCCCGTGGCCAAAAAACTGGCTTCCAGATCCTTCTAAACGGAAATATCATTGCAGATGACCCCTCTTGCAATTATACTGTTTCAAACCTTCAATACTTTACAAAATATAATCTGACTGTGAAGACTCTAAGCTGTGGACAACCCAGCATTCCTGTGTCTCTTCAGTGTTCAACAGGCATAACAGGTATGGCTTTGTGCTTTGCAGAATGTAGAATAATGGTAATATTCAAATGTATTGCTCTGACACATTTCAGCACCAGAGTTTGAGACACATATAGCAGACTTTTACAGAAAATACCTCATGCTAATTTAATCCTTTTGCCTTGTTGCTGGTCAAAAACGTATGTCTATGCATTCTCTTGTCTGTGGCTAGTTTGTTGATTGATCAGTAGCTGATAGTACACTCGGTACAAATAGAACTGTGAAACATTCCTGCAGTTTCTTTCCAAGTTTTACTTTAATATTAATATACAGTTTTCTTTTGATTTTTTTTCTTAAGTTCCGCCCAAACCAAATAATCCTTCTGCCTTGGCGACTGTGATGAGTTCAAAATTCAATAGTTTTATTATTCAGATTGATTCCGTAATGTTCAACGACTCTGGGGGACCAATCACACAAATTGGGGTGATGATAACAAAGACTGGTAGGTTTTACTTTCTCTTTTCTTTGTCTGAACATGAAGGACAGTAGTATTTGCGTCATGTTGTTATAATTTATTTGTGCTGGATTTGACTCATGACAACTGTTTTTCTGTCAAAAGCCAATTACTATTATTGGTGTTTTTTGTACTTCCAGAGACTCTCACTGATTGGGACCCATACTTGAATAAAACTTACTCTAACTGGAAAAATAATGGCGCTGATGCTTACCTGGCTACAGTTGTACAGAGACAACAATCACAGTTGCGCAGCAGTGAAGATTCTCTGTGGATATCGATAGGAAATAAATCCACATGGGAGGGCTACACGAATGGTCCTCTGGATGCCAAAGAAAAATACAAGTAAGAACACAAACCAAATTGTGTATAAAAAAATTTGTGCATTAGGAGACAAAACACACTAATAACATTATAAGTCATATAGAATTTGGAAGATAATGTACATTAATTATTATTAAACTCAGTGTGAGCAATGATTTTATTCTGATCTTTTTTACTTATGTTCTGCTAGATTTTATATGAACTAACCTTTTACGTCTTTGACTATGGTCGCTAAGATTACAGCACAGTTACTTTGATAATTGCAGAGAGATACTGTAAACACAAAAAGGCACTTTAACTGTAAATACCAGATTTGTGTATATAAAAAATCATTTTAAATCTTTAAACTGAGTTTTTTTTGTTAAATCCTGCAGATACGCCATTGTATTATACACCCAACTGAACCTGCAAACTGGCCTTGTGGATAGTCGTAATTCATTTTTTGCAATAATACCTGCGGGTTCTGTCACTCTCCCTCCAAACCCAGGTACAGAACAATTGTATTGTTTGTTTGTTTGTTTGTTTGGCTTATGAGGTGCTTTTAGTAATGTTAGAGAATTCTTAATGACATTGGTCATTTGGTTTTGTCTCTCCATTGCAATTTTTGCAAACATTGTAGCTGACACTTACATTGCTATCGGAGCAGCAGCAGGGGTTTTTCTAATTCTCTTCATTGCCCTCATTGGCTTTATTATCTACTGGAAAAGGTTTGTTACTGTAACCACTCATAAAAATTACCATCAAGTCACCAAGAATAAACTCTAAATTTATAGTTTATATACTTTCCTGTAGGGTAGCTAAAAAAGAATCACCAGACATCCAGATTCAGTCCTTGAGGTAAATATTTTTATTTATATCATCCTGTTATACTGTATGTATAAATATAATTGGACAACAATTGGTTCTCTAATTGTTACTTTTTCTTCTTTGTTTTTCTTCTAGTCCCAAAGTGTAAGTACAAATCCTTTAAATCATAAAGTATGAGCAGATCTTTCAAACATTAATAGTGTTTTTCTGAACAAAACTGAACTCTTTTGCCTGAACTGTGGTTTGAGCAGAAGTGTGCTTGTGAATGTGGAGAACTTTGAGGCTTACTTCAAGAAGCAGAAAGCAGACTCCAACTGTGGCTTTGCAGAAGAATTTGAGGTGAATCATAAACTGATTATTCATTGACTCTTGATTTGTGGATGTATGAATAAGTACATGATACTTATTCATACAGACACATTCAGACACATTAAACACTTTAACAATGTTAGAAATAAATCAGGGCTGGGACAGTTTTACAGTATCACTTACACTCTCACAAAGGTACAGTTTGGAGTGATGCAACTTTAATAAAAATCAAATATAATAATTATTACTGGAATTAGTCAAAATCATAATGAAGGTTACATGTAATTTGATTAAAAAGAATAGCCTCACTGATTTTAACTTGTGTCTTCTAGTACTGCACGTGTAGTCATTAACTCTGGTTTCTTTTTTTTTTTTTTTCTGTATTTTACAGGACTTGAAAGTTGTTGGCACTGGTCAGGCAAAAATACACGCACTGCATCCGGAGAACAAGCCTAAGAACCGCTATAACAATGTCCTTCCATGTGAGTCGCCTTCACAAATCCACCTCTACTGCTTTAACCATAACACACTCACTCTTTAAACAGTATCATTGCCTGTATCACAGTATCTGCTATCATTTTCCAATTTTGGTTTGTCTATAAAACCAAAAGTATCACGTATCCATTAAAGGCATAACACAGTGTAGGAAAATGTACTGAAATAATTACATTTTAAATTCCTTTCACACTCATAAGAAGTGCATTTAATTCCAGCCATAAAATTTTATGTACCCTCTTGTTCGCCTCCTAGATGATTCTTCTAGGGTGAAACTTTCAATTATCCATGGAAGTCCTTATGATGATTACATCAATGCTAACTACATGCCGGTGCGTACTGACACTCTTTCAAGCAACTCTCTACCACAGTCATTTCTTTAGCATCAGTAAACATCCTACTCAGCAACATAATTTCGCTTCATGACATGCCATTTATTAAACTATTCCACCTTTATGTTAACTTAGCATTTAAAAATATCAGATAAAAATGCAACCAGCGGTTTTCTGTGGTTGGGCTCATATTTTATTTTGATAGGGTTACAACTCGAGGAAGGAGTTTATTGCCGCTCAGGGTCCTTTACCCACCACAGTCGACGATTTCTGGAGGATGATCTGGGAGAAGAATGCGCAGACTCTGGTCATGCTGACACGCTGTAATGAACAGGGACGAGTGAGTACAAACACAAATGCTAGAACTAGCGGCACAAGCATCGTTACACACACACACACACACATACACACACACACAAAATGTCCTCCCTTGTGTTAGAAAGAAAAAGCACCTTATCCTAAATAATGAAACTAACATTTTCTGTGAAGACATTCTTCACAGCACGGTGAACCGGTGGTTAGCACTGCTGCCTCACAGTTAGAATACCATCTGGAAGGCCTGGGTTCGATTCCACCTTGGACCAGACCACTCTCTCTCTCTCTGTGTGGAGTTTGCATGTTTTCCCCGTGTCTGTGTGGGTTTCCTCCAGGTACTCCGGTTTCCTCACACAGTCCAAAGACATGCACTTACTGGGGTTAGGTTAATTAGAAACTCTAAATTGCCCATAGGCATGAATGAAAGCATGAATGTGAGTGTGGATGCTGTCTGTCTCTCTGTGTTGGCCCTGCGACAGGCTGGCAACCTGTACAGGGTGTACCCTGCCTCTCACCCTATGTCAGCTGGGATAGGCTCCAACCCCCACCCCCCCATGACCCTGAACAGGATAAGCGGAAGTGAATGGACAGATGGATGGACATTCTTCACATTAGAACACCTGTGCAGGATCATGAACATTTTTAACAGACAATAAGGAAGAAAATTAGAATAAGTCTAATAAATGCAATCAGTTCACACAATATATTCATAAATATTTAATATGGGTTGAAGCAAGTGGTGTTTGGAAAAATATGTTTTAAGGAAACCATCCATCCATCATCTGCTGAGTAAGGCCTCAATCCCCCCAACCACCTCCGTCAGCTCTCCTGGTGGGACACTGAGGTGTTCCCCAGCCAGCCTAGAGATACAATTTCTCAGTGGTCTGCTCTTGGGTTTCCTTGTAGTTTGACTTGCCCAAAACACCTCATCTAGGAGGTGTCAAGGAGGCATCACAGTAAAATACTGGCTCTTATGGATTGATCACATGGAAGAGGGGACATATGACTCTGATGCAATGTAGATCAAGGACCAGTCAAAAGCAGAGCCTTGGCAGTCTGATCCCCAGTTGCTGAAACTGGTTCTTGGGACCTGGAATGCAAGTACAGTAATCCCTGTAAGCCAAAAGCTCAGGCTTCAGACTGCTGTAAGCACTCAGATTTAGACATTTTATTTTTTTCTACTCTTGGATCTGTATGATATCAATGTGAGCATAGCATCCCCACCCACTTGCCGTATTTGCATGTTTTCTTCTATACAGTCATGTGATGCTCACCTGAAGAAAGTACAGCTCTTACTGGTTTAAAAAGATGATTGTTATTCTCATAATATTTACACTTTGTCAAAGCTAAAACATCTTCTTTTCTTTCCAGGTAAAATGTGAGCAGTACTGGAATTCTCGCACTATGAAATGTGGCAACATCATTGTGACAGCAAGGTCTGAAATACCACTTGAAGACTGGACCATCAGGGACTTTGACATTAAAAATGTAAGTGTTTTGCAGTTCAGTTTTATTTATATAACACCAATTCACAACAAGCCTCAAGGCTCTGTAAGATAAATACCCTATAATATTAGAAAGAAATCCCAACAATCACATGGCTCTCTATGAGCAAGCACTTGGAGACAGTGGGAAGTAAAAATTGTAAGTATTTTCAGGTTACCAAGGAAAAGGAGGAAGACTACTGGATTACTAAACACTATGGTCACTGAATATTTAATGTGGTTTCCAGCAGGTGTCCCACAGCCATAATACTAATACTTTCCAATATTGTAACAAATGTTCGGTAATCACATGTCAGTATTGATTGATGCTCTCTTTATTGACAACATATCTATGTAACTAATATTTTGTATTAGTGTGCCTGATGAAAATGCACTTTACTTTAAAACATAAATCTTTGTAACACATTTTAGACAGCCAATTTATCCAGTTATCTTCTGAGGCAATGATCTATCAGTTATCTTGTCTTGAGTATTTTCAGCTGTTTTGAGGTGCTGTCCTGTTTGTCCTTCAGGTGAAAACAGCAGAAACCCGATCAGTTCGGCACTTCCACTTCACAGCTTGGCCAGATCACGGGGTGCCACAAACCACAGAGCTCCTCATCAGCTTCAGGCATTTAGTCAGAGAGCACATGGACCGACACTCCCAACACTCACCTGCTGTCGTCCACTGCAGGTTTGACAGAGCACACATGGAAATACACACCATCAAGCTTGTATGGAAACCTGGACATAGGTGCAAAGCACAGTGGTAGGGTTAAGTAAAAAAGTTTATTGAACAGTCTTTTTCAATAATGATATGCTGAAGGCAGGTAAGTTGATCAATTTCCAGTGGTCCTCTCTCTCTTTCACTTCTCTCCGAATAAAATCCTTTTCCCACAACTTCTCCTCTGGTCCGGGCCTCTGGATACAGAAAGACAAAGGTGAGTAACACACTAAAGATTTAGAGTCAAGCTTGCTATACTGTATGCAGTGCAAAGATCTGGCAGACTTGGTAGGTGCTCTAGCCGTTTGTAGCCAGAGGAGAACTGGGTCAACAGCCTGCAGGTGAGTAATTACACATGTGGCTCAGGTGTGTGGCTGGGCAGAGACCTCAGGTATGCTCCATGTCTGGAACACAAAACACACATATCCGCACAGACACACTCACACTAAACAGAGGAGGGAGATGAGAGAGAGGACAGAAGAGGGGAGAAAGAGAGAAAGGGCAAGCCGACCCTGGAGGACTGGGTACCACGACACACACAGCTCTGCATTTATCCAGTGTGTCTGTTTTCAAAATATCAAAAAAAAAAATTACATCTGTGTTTCTATGTTCTTTACACTTAGTGCTGGTGTGGGGCGCACAGGTACCTTCATAGCCATTGACCGCCTGATCTTCCAGATTGAAAGAGAAAATACTGTAGATGTGTATGGCATTGTTCACGATCTGCGCATGCACCGACCCCTTATGGTGCAAACAGAGGTAGGAAACGGTCATACTGTACTCACTGTGTTTTGTTGTTTGAAGCAGTGACATTTGAGTGATATGCTACATCTCACTGAACCTTTGCATTTGATATACCTGCAGGACCAGTATGTGTTCTTAAACCAGTGTGCCTTGGACATCATCCGGTCAAGAACGGGGACCAACGTGGATCTAATCTATCAAAACGCCTCTGCAATCTATGAGAATATAGACCCAAAAAGAGGGATTCCCAAAAACGGGTTATACAACGCATAGGCCTTGGAAGTCCATCAGTTCATCCGTCATTTTCTTCACTTATACAAAGAAACTGAGCAAATATCTGTGAAGTGGAAGCTTTGAACACATTTTTCTGTATTTATTTTTATTGTTTTCAGGCTTTGAATAATAGTCACCTAGGTTCCTGGATTCAAACACATATTTTATTATATTTATTTGTTAAAATTTATGAATGTTCTAAGTGAAGGAAACTGTATGTAGAGATGCAATAATGGATTATCTATTTTGGACTCTTTCCTTTAATTACATATTTTTGTACTCAGATGTTTTATAAATTCTTCTTCCTTACTACTGTATATAACTCACTGATGATTACATCTTTTTGCTCAGGTAGTGTGATGGATGCTGTACAGACATTTTTTGATCAAGAAAAACTTGTAATGAATCTTTGCCTTGTATAAAACAAATGCTGGTACGAATACGTTGTGCCTTTGAACAACCTGCTTTAACACCAATAGGTGGCACTCTTATGTTTTTAAATGAAAAAGACAAATGTCTTAAATTCAGCCATCTGTTTTTGCATATCTTAAGCCAATATGAACTCTGCAATGCATTTAAATGAAGGAGTCTTTTGCACATGTATGCGCTGTATTGTGAATAATGCACTGGATGCATTTGCCTTCTACACTGTCTACTACAGAGATGTTTTTATCCATAGCATTAATGTTGTGGCCTGTGCTTTGTGAAACTGTTAGGATTTTTGCTCTATACACCCAACAATTTTATGCTTGCAATTTTACTCAGTATACAGCTCAGGAATTCAGTGAAAACTGAACATGTTCCTAGCATCTATGGTTTTAGTACTTTGAGGAACTTTGTCCATTGTTTTATCCTCATTCTCAACATTGTGCATTCCTCACAGAAGCTGCAATGTTTTGTCACTTCCTGCTACATATCCAGTCCTTGTATGGACATATCCTGTGATGTTAAAAGGGCCAGAAAAACACAGGCATTCAAAGCACAGCATTTTCCATGAGGCAGGTACTTTTTTTTTTTTAAGAGAAATTAATTTAAGAGTTATCCATGTCCATGTTGTATTTTTAGTATCTCATAGTGTATTTAATGCAATTGTAAACATTTGTGTTTAAAATGAAAAATATAATTATTCACAAGGATTTATGATGTCTTTGAAAATGATGCTTGCTGGTAATATATAAAATATGTGTGTGTGACAAGGATTCAAAATTTGTATAACCTTCAAACTCTCAAATGAAATGGGATTAAAAATTCTACAATATCATGACACAATACATTACTTCTCTTTTTTAAAATCTGCCAGCTTCAATATGATTAAAGCTTTGTTTGCTTACTTTAATGCTATCTCTGGACAATCATGAGTTTTGATCTATTTACAAAGCTCATATCATTGAGCATATTCAGATAAGACCATTAAAAACCATAAATTGCACGCAGTGTGTGACAGCTGCACCAGCACTTGTGATAATTTCATTGTGTAAATAGTTTGTAAATTGTTTGAGTCAAATGGAAAGATCAAAAGGACCAACACAATACATGCCTGCATGCTGCAGAAGAGGACTGAGCTGGTACACCTCTGCATTATTCAACTTTGAGGTTGCAGGTAGATAAGTGCACCCTCAACGAATGAATAAATAATGCCATTTCTGTTTCTTACTTGGTGGGGAAAAAGCTTTTCACAAAGACTTCAGGAGACCATTATTTTCACACAGCATTATTTTGCCACAGATATAAGATATTTCCAGCATACTGGCTTTAATAAGCCTGAAATTTCTCAGGCTTCCAAATTCGCCTATTTCTCCATCTTTGTCCTCCACTTCTCCACATCATCTCTGTCTCATGCATCTCAGGTCAATAAGTTGGATTTGAAAAAGAGATGTGGCATTTGAATGTCCCATTTTGGACACATACTGTCCTGCAATTGCAAAATGAAAATAGGACAAAATATAACTGGGTGATCCAAATTCAGTAATGATCTCAAATGCTTATGTGCCGCAAAATCACCATAACAGGTTATGCCAGTAGATTTTTTGCTAACCTTCTCTGAAATTAAAAATAAAAGAACAACAACAGAAAAGACAAGGTGAACTATTCATTGTCTGATCTAATTTAAATATGGCCATTTCTATGTAAACGCCAGGGCTTACATGTTAATTGTAATAATACATTTATAAAAAATGTGACAAAGTTTACTCTTTGATTGAAGTTACAAAGGATAAGACTGCCACACCATATGTTCACGTCAATGAGTTTCAGACTCTTCATTACCTACATTTATCTAATAACAACAATTAATTTTTTTTTACCAATAAAACAACAATAAGAGCTGGAGAGTGTACCTCTGCCAGGCCTTAAAATGATCTCCACATCATATATAATCGGAGACCCTGAATGCAGGAGGATATCTGGACCCAGATTAACTTGTGTGGCTTCTTGAGAACATCAAGAAAACTTATTTCAACTTGATTTTTATTTGTTAAGATATACCCAATTTTGCTTTACCTAGCAAATAATGCTTCTAAAAATTTCTGGTTCTGAACTAAATTAATGCCAAAAGTTAATCATTGTTTCAGCCATGCTGGACCTCTGGTAAAATTTATATATTTTTTATTTTGTTTTTATTTGACCTTTATTTAACCAGGAAAAAAAGACAAACACACACACACACACACACACACACACACACACACACACACACACACACACACACACACACACACACACACACACACACATTGAGATTAAAATCTCTTTTTCAAGTGTGTCCTGGGCATGGTATATGTTTATAACATTTTAAGTAATCATGCTCAACAAACAAACACACAAACAAAGAACCTTTATTTTTAATTTATGCACTTTTATGTTGTGATACTTCTATATGGAGTATTTTAAAATTACATTAAAATGTAATAAACAATGTGTGTATTATGCAATGTGCCAATGTGAAATTCCCAGTTATAAAGTTTTGTTTGTCAACTTTGATTTGTGCCAGTTTAAAATGTAATATATAAATATTTATGACAATAGTAAATTTTCTGTAATTTAAGGAAACATCTGAAAATGAATCTGAAATGGAAACTGTGCCAGTGTTTATCTTGTAGGTCACATGCAGCTGGTGTTGTACGCAGTTGCGGCCACAGGTGGCGCCACAGCTCCCTGTGTGGCAGCAGCAGATGAACCGCAGGAGTATACGGTCCACTCCACACTCTCCATGTTGAAACGAACCGAGCAACTTGTCCTCCACCCGACTTCAACCGTCCGTCAGAGCCCGCCTGTTGTCCGCCCCCCAGAAAACCCAGCTGTGTCTACACAGCACCGTGCTATGACGCTGGACTGGGAAGGAAGCTTTGGAGCAAGTGCATGAGCGACAAAGAGTGAGTTTACACGCCTGTTACTACAGCACGACAACACAACGCCAAGCATAACTTGCTATTTTTAGTAACCGTTACTTGTATTTATACAACTAGCGCATTTTTTAAGAGCTAGCTGCTAGTTAGCTGTGATAACACTGAATGGTAGAATGAGGAAAGATTAGCTTTTTTCCTGGGATCCGCACTGCAATTTTAGGCTTCCCATCGCCGCCGCATTTAAAGGAATTCGGTCAGTGGTGATAGTAACGTCATCTTCAGTGTTTGGTTTGCTGTCTGGCTGGGTAGCAGCTAACCTTACTAGCTTGTTGCCTCAAGTAAACCCTCATTTCCACGTTAGCGGAGCAGCCCATGCCCCATGCGGCTGCAGTTTTGCTGTCACTCGTTTGCATAGCAACCACGAGCCCCACCGGTGCCCAGGATGGCCGTAAAAAGCAAGGGCATATTCCTGTGTTTGCTTCTTTTAGGTTTAATAGGTTTGCCGTGTTGCTTTCACTTGCTTCAAGTGTTACAAAGAGTAAATAAATGAAAAATCTAGAACATTGTACTGTAAAACGCATGAGGCAGAGCATAGACACATAGAGGGGTATTAACTGTAAGCATAAGAAAGCAGTCTCTATATATTCTCTATGCCATGTGGGATGCTACGTTTTTCTTTGACTTCACTGCAGAGTGCGACTGTAGATAATTCAAAATAGAGCGACGAGGCTGGCAGACATTTAAATGTCAAATATATGCAGGACAGGCCAAGACATCGCCAGCGTTGTCCAGCTGCACTGTGCCAAGTGGGATGCCAAACCTGCAACCTTTTCATGGGATCACTAGGAGCACATTTTAAAAGCCAGGAGGATTTTCTACAGAGACCCCTTTAAAACTCACCTTAAGCATTTTTTTTTTCATCTAGCCACAACGTTTGCTTAATGTGAGTATGGAAATTTGATCAGAAATTAAATGTGCACTCTGATAGATATATTTTATAAGAGAGGCACTGATTGTGAAATTCTGGGTTAATAATAACAGATGTTTAGGTGCCCCACTGATAAACTGCAAGTTAAAAATAAATAAATAAAAGAAGATGAGATGCAACAGATAAATATTGGCCACTTACATCTTATTTGCAGATATACAAATTTGTGTAAACTGGTGATTATCAGTAGATACATCAGGGCTAGCCTCACTGGTGCAAGTCTACATTCACTGATAAGTCAGAAGCTGCAGCATAGAAATGCCATAACAGAGCGTTTTTGAGGTCACTCAGAAGCACAGACTTCATTACATAGCTTGCTTGTGTACAAGACAGTGCTGATAAGATTTTCAGTTCCATCATGTAGTTCTCATTAGATTGCCTGGAGTGTCTGAAAAGCTTTCAGACCACAGCAATAACACTGAAAATGACTTAATGAGATCCATATCAGTATTTATACATGTGAAGGTCTTATGAAAAAAGTGCAGCTCAGCAAATAGCAGATCATCAGTTTTTTAAAGCTTTCAAAAAAAAAGAAGTGTGGGTCAAGTGATACTTGTGGCATTTGATCTTGATGAGATGATGACTAAATGTGGAGATTTTTCAGTGCCACTTTGTCTCATCCATCTTTAATTTTGTGGCATTATGTTGAGTTGGGCTTTGCTCGTGATGAGAATAACACTGAAGTGCTGAGTGCACTTTAGTTAATAGTTAAAGGGATTACTGGAATGTGTCACTCTGCTCGAAGTGAAAGTAGGTAATATCTGGGAAATTGCAGCAGAGCTTGAAGAAAAGACAATTGTTCCCACTCTCTGTGCTCTATAAATTGTTTATTTGCTTTGTTGCTTCAGTCTTTCTGGATCTGTCTGCACTTTCATGGACTCAGTCTATCAGAGAGGGTTATATGGAATGATAAAGGTCTAACGTGCACTGTCACCATTCACCATCAGACTTGCTTCGGACAAAAAAAATTGATCTGATATTGAATGACTGCAGAATGTCAGACTACAGCTGGTGTCAGTAGCAGAGATTGGAACATGGCAAGCATTAGAAGGTCATTAGTATTGCGTGGGCAGTGGAATTAGGTCATGAAATCATTAGCAACAGAGACTACTTCTTGTCGCATATCTGATTTAAATAGTGTCTAATACCAGTTATCAGATTGGGAATTAATACAGTTATTTCCGCTTTAGAAAATTAATGTTAGCTTTTCTATACTGACATCCCAAGTCTCGTCACACCATGTGACAGTCTACCTTGCTCTAATCAGGTGGGGATATTTAATGGTTTTGGGCCCTAAGCCTATCAACTAGAACTGCGGCTTTGCTCTGTCGTGAATTACAAATGAGGAGAGAGTGGCAGTGAAAGAAGGAAAGAGAAAAGAGACGTTTGAGTCATTTTCTGTGGGTGGATAGTCCTGCTTTTTTATCACTGCTTTTTCTAGCAGGAAGACACAGCAACAGATGTCCCGACTTCCATGCTGTACTGTGAGGGATACACAGAAAATACCACGTCTCACTGCATCCTGTAGATCAGACTCTAGAGAAGAAGCCAGCTAGGGGTTGAAGATGCTGACTAGTTTCCCTAGTTTCTTGACTCCCTCTCTCTCCCAGTCTAAATGCTAATCTTCACTCTGTTTTTAATGTAGAAATTAGATATTTTTACCTGCTTCTGATTGTCTCTGTGTATCTTAATAGTAATTTTCCAAAACATACTCGTACCTTTAAACTGCTACTTTGAATCTGGCAGTTCTTCACAATGGAATTGTCCTATTCCAGGGCTGATAAGTGGCTCAGTGCTGTTTCCAGTTCCCTTGAGATTTAAATACTTTCCCCGACATCTAGTGGGGGAATCTAGGCTAATACTGCTCCATACAGAATCTGTCTCTCTGCCCCTAGAGAGCAAATGCACTTTTAGGAGCTCATATTGTGCCAAGATTCCTTTCCCCTGCAGAATTTTTCATTACAAGTTACTTTACAGATCCTAGCTGACATTTTTGTTTTAAAACAGGGCGTTTTTGTTACAAAATATCACTTTTACCAGAGGAAAACTGAACTATGTGAACACAGTAAAACACTGATGTTATTAATGTTTTTCTTATTACATCATAATTAATGCTTTTATCCAAATGGATGCATTGTTTATTCAGATATTATTCTATAAAATTCACAAGGACTTCTGTTTTACCTGTCTAAAATGTAAATGGAATCTGGTACAATTTTATTTGCTGTTATATTGTCTCTGTATTAACACTGAGTAAAAAGACCCTACAGGTCTATAAACAATAGTTTTTTGTGTTGGTCGAAATTAACCCTGGGGAGTGAGACAAAGGCTTCTGAAACCATGTTCATGACATTTAAATGCAGAACTGAAAACTGGATTCTTCTCTTTTCATGGAATTGTGTGTCAAAAACAAACAAAGGGTAGTTTTGTAACAGCTTTATAACCGCATATAAGTTTAACTCTTGCTTTGTTTTTTTCTCTATTCCCGACAGCCTGGACTTAAAAAAAAAATTTTTTTAAGCTATTTGACTCCAGCTGCATTTGCAGCCAGATTTTTTTGTTTATTTGTTTGTTTCCCATTCTCTTGGCTCTCTCTTTGTCTTTTGCTTACTTTATCCACACACGCAAACAAATAAAGGGTTTGTGACTGACCTCCTGACCCCTAGAATGACTTCTCGCTTTGTTCCTAGATAACTGACCAGCAGGTGTCTGTATTTATAGAGCAGGTTTAACCCCATATATCTACCGCTCAACTTTTTACAGGCTGCCAGCGAGTGTTCTCACAACAGCTAGTGCCTCTGCAATCAATATCCACCTTTCTCTCTCTATAGCTTACTATATGGAGTTGGTGGTTGTGTAAATGCTTCCAGCTTTCATTATGGGCCAGTATACTATGTGAATATTGTAGATATAGTTGTAAAACTTGATTTATTTAAGATATGTGCCCATATTGTAGAAGCTGTCATGTATTGTGGACATAGAATACATTCATTGTTTTGTTATTTAATACTGAGGAGCCATATGGGTTAACCCACAGGTATTCAAACTTCCTGCTCATAATGTGTCTGGTTGGTTTTCTGAATTACCTACATTAAGTATGATGTAGTGTGCATATCCTCACAAAAGTCTCCATTGGTTTTACAGCTGTTTCTGAGGGGCAGGGCTTGCACAGATGTTCAGTCCCTGAAAATGATTGGCACTGTGCACTGCCCGTGTCAAACGTTGCTAATCTGCAGTTTTCTGGGATAAACTGCAGCATCTGTATCAAGTTTACAGCGTGGCTGTTGTAGGTTTCTGACATACTTTTAACACCGTGTTTTCTTACAAAAGATGTGCTGCTGAGAGGCTTGTTTACATCATCAGCCTGTCAAAGCCCACTTTCAGAGGGTCGTCACAGTGCTCTGTGCAGACAGAATGATATTGGCATTAATTTTTGGCATCTGTGTTGCTAATGTTTTATGTCCTGCATTTTATTGCCTCCAGATAAATCCATTAATAGCCGTTAATGTAATTCTACAGCTTTGTTGCTTTAGGAGACGAACAGTGTAAGCATTTTATCTGTTAAACTGCAGTCTGTTTTCTTAATGAAGCAGTTAACAGGGGGAGAAAGTGACTCTGTTAGGTTACACTAAATGGAAACTTGTGACATCCATCTGTGGATGAAGTCGTTCCAACAAAACAAGCATTGCCTTAACCTTTGAGAGTGACCTTGGGTCGCAGAACATGGTTGATTTCCAGGACATAAGACCATCATCTGACTTGTGTCTTAAAGTGACACTCCACATAAAATCAGTCTTTTTAACATTCACCCCACTTTTATGAGAAATGTCTTTAAAAGCTTCAACTTCTGCCAGATATTGATCACGAATAGTATGATTTATGTTGTTACAGTGGTTTCAAGTGTGATGCAGGGAAAAAAAGTCTACACTGTTCATAGGAGGATCCTGAATCATTGCTGCACATTTATCTGTGCTGCCTTACTCCCTCCGGTGTTAATGTGTCCCTGCTTCTAGCATTCCTCTATGCTTCCTCTTTTCTTTCTTTAAGTAAACATATCTTGGTCTCCTCTTTCTGCTGAAGGCATAGAGATGAAATTGATATTGACCCTCTTATCTAAATCTTATTATGTGTACTTTTGCACAAATTTAAAAGATTTTCTTTTACGGTAGGTTAAGTTGCTTTTTGTTGCTACAGTACTGAACAGATTTTGTTGCTGTAGGTTTTGACATTTAAGCATTATTTAATGATTGATTAGTGTCCTCTTCCAATCATAATTATATTTTTCACAGCAACACATATACCATGTCCAGCTGAAATGTTTCTATTCTTCTTTGCTTCACTAATTGTTGTGTTAACTAGGAACATCACAAGTGTTCTTGGATTGTTCTTCTTTGAAACAGACTTTCAAATATAAGGGGTGTTTTATACCAAGGACTTGATATCACACATTCTTTAAACTGTGGGCTTTATACCATGCATACAGTACTTCTATGTTTAACATATGGAAATCGTCAAATGGTGGGAAGCGCAGTCCAAAATACCCCCAAAGCATACAGTATGTAATTTTTATCATCCACACATTGCTCGAGATTTGTTTGGCAAATTGGACGTAATACAACCACCGGTTGCTAGGGAAAAAATATGTATTCCTGTCTAATTCGGAGTGGTTCCTGGAGGTTGCTATTTCTTACTGGGTGAAATTAGTTGCAAAGAAGTTGCTGCATCAAAAACCTTCTAGTGATTGCTTTGGTTGGTAGCAGATTTCCACTGTTGCCTGTAGTTTTTCATGTTTGTTTGTACTCGCTAACTACTAGCCAAGCGGAAGTAAAACTTGAGTGCCAATATATTTCAAAGGCTGAAGCTTTTACTTTGAAGGCAAATAGTAGCTGTTTTTCACTTTTCACAGTCTTACTACAGCTCGGAGGGTAGTTGGCCAATCCATCACTTTCATGCAAATTACAGGTGACCGCAGCAATATGCTAATGACTAAAGCAATTATAAGGAGGTTTTTGCCAACCGGTTGAAGAATACACATTTTTCCCTGTCAACCCACATGTGGCTAGGGAAAAATGGGGGCCATTGACCAGTCTCTAGGCCTGTGTGCCTGAGGCTTTAGCAATCATTTTCCCAGCAACTGCCATCAACTTCCAACCACCACTTCAATCGGTCAAGGAATACTCATTTTTCCCCCACAATGGGTGGTTGCCAGATAGTCACGGACCGGTCTCTAAGCCTGTGTGACTAGGGCCTTATTCACTTGATCCTATACTGCTACCATGATTATCACACATCCAAAATACTTCACAAGTTAATGTCATGTGGTTAGCAGTCATGTGTCTGCAAAACCTCACTAGACTTAGACGGTGAAGGGGATTGTTGGGTGATCTCTGTTGGTCCACAGCTTTTTCTCCCTAACTGGGTAGTATGGCAAACACTGTGAGGACTGGGTGAATAGGTGTCTCTATTAGGGCTGAAGCAGTAATAATAATGTTGGGTAAATGATATTTATCATAAAAGGTGTTGTATTCAATTCAATTTTATTTATATAGTGCCAAATCACAACAAACAATCGCCTCAAGGAGCTTTATATTGTAAGGTAAGGCCCTACAATAATAACAGAGAAAACCCAACAGTTAAAACGACCCCCTATGAGCAAGCGCTTGGTGGCCTCATCTAGCAGCCTCTAACTACTCTTTTAAAGTGGTGAATATAGTCTCATTTAAAAACCTGGCCTCCCACAGCCACAGTTCACTTATGAAGATGGATTGCCATTCACAGTACACTTTGAGATTTAATAATTGGCTTTGTCAGAGCAGTACTTACTAGTGGGACACATTTTACATTTATTAGGAGTGTGAAGATAAATTTCACCACTGGGAAGTGAGTTTCGAACTAGGCCATCTACTGTAGTTGTAAAAAGATGCAGTTATTTGTGAAATTATATCTGTGAGATTAGATTAATTACATATTATTAATTAATTATTAATTACATATGAGGCCTTGAATAATCAGGCCCCATCTTATGCCATTTCAATTAGTACCTACTCAGCGCGGGTCGACACGACTCGCCACGGTTTTGTTTTGTTTCCATTACAATTGAGGACCACCTTAGTGTGGGCAGAAGTCTCGTGATGTAATTTGTAAATTTGTAAAAGAGCCTCAAAGTGTGTTAGCTTTTGTCTACACTGCTGTGTTGTGCGATGGCGCCCGTGAGCAGCAGTTAGCTCAGAGACCTCATGATAAACTTTTTCATTTCTCATCTCATCTCCCACCAAGCACAGAAATGTCTGCACCTCCTCATTCGAGCACCGTGTTGGATTGCGTGCCTCCAGTTTCCTGCTGTCACAGTTGATTCCGGTGAAGGAGTCGCTCTCATGAATCCACTAGTGACGACACTTCCTGGCCAATCAGTGGCATGTTGTTCTTCGATGTCACATTTTCAGATCACCTCGGATTGCTTGGAACCCCAGCTGAGTGGGTACTAAAAAAGTACCTAGTACCTAGTAACAGGTACTAATGGAAATGCCTATAAACCATGCTGAGTTGAGTTGCGCTGAGTAGGTGCTGATGGAAACGCGGCATTAAAGACCTCATAGTACCCTATCACCCCAATAGAGCATGTCTCTTACTTGTGGTTCCTACGGTATTTAAAAGTAGAACGGGAGGCAGAGCCTTCAGCTTTCAGGCCCCTCTTCTGTGGAACCAGCTCCCAGTTTGGATTCAGGAGACAGACAACCTCTCTATTTTATTTTTACTCTGTTTATACACCACTCTGCATTTAATAATTAGTTATTATTAATCTCTGTCTTATTTCCACAGCATGTCTTTTGTCCTGTCTCACTCCCCTTGGTTCTGCTGGAGGTTTTTTCCTGTTAAAAGGGAATTTTCCTTCTCTCTGTCACCAAGTACTTACTCATAGGGGGTCATTGTGATTGTTGGGTTTTCTCTGTAATTATTGTAGGGTCTTTTTCTTATAATATAAAGTGCATTGAGGTGACTGTTGTGATTTGGCACTATATAAATAAAATTGAATTGAAAATAGAATGGACTAGTGGTTTGTGAGGAGAGACAACACAGAGGGATGAATCAGTTGCTCAGAAGGGGAAACTCCCACACAGTTTCATAAGAGCCTGTTGAAAAGATGGCAAACTAGCCCTTTGAGCTGCACAGGGTTGACACAGCCATAAACTCTGCTTAGTTTGTAGCCAGATAAACATTCTTATTATTCTAGATGTACTAATATATCTCCCCCAACATCACCATTGACCATTATTGGCCTTGTTGACTGATATCAACAGATAAGATGATATTTACCGATGGCAGTGTCACTTTGTTGTGTCTATTGGCTAAATATTCAAAAACAGTGTGATGGAGAGCAAAAAGATAATGAAAATTTGTGTTGCACAAAAGGAAAATGTAATGAAAAGGAAAGCAAAACAAATAACATTAATAAAAAAGTATCAGATTTGATTCTTTGGCGGATAGGTATTTACTGTTGGTCCTGTTTTGCTGGATTGAACTCTGATTTTACAGTTTGTGATGACTCAGATTTATACCAAATGGCACAAACAATGGACCCCAAAGTAGGAGAGCATGTGATGGACAGTAATTGGTCTTGAAGGGATTTGAGTGCTCTTAATGTTAAGTGGCCTTAGACCTAGATCAAAATTTTGTATTGAGTTTAATTTGCTGCCATCACGGACTGTGAGTGCTCACTTTGTGCCTCTGTGTCTCAGCAGTCTGATTTTTCTGTTGATAGATGGTTATGTTCTGGTTGTCTGTGTTATCTGTCTGCACTGGACAAACAGTTCCTGTATACCAGAGAACATTTGTAAATATCAGCCTCCATTACCTAGTGCCCACTTGGATCATAGTCTCAGATGCAGCAGGGCGTGAAGGACTTTGACAATATGACAATTTCACTTAAAAGACAGAAACTGACTTTACATTTGACTGTTGTCATCTATCTGCCTTCACAGCAGAATCACATGTATCCTGCTGTAGCCTTACATTTACCTAAGTGGTCAGAGATGAGGGTTGTTGAAGCAGGCTGCTGACAAGAGGCTTTCGTTATGAAGGCTCTCTATGTAATAAAAACTCCTACACAAGTACCAATTGGTATCTATTTAACCTTCAGAAAAATGATGACCTGAAGTCAAAAGAACTGTGAAAGATTGAGACTAAAATTTAGTTACATGTAGCAGAGTTATGTAAGTCAGTTACAAAATATATGTAAAATGTAATTAAAGTACAATTAATCCAAAAAAAAATAGTAAACAAAATATGCACATAAAGAATCTTGAAGCACAATAATTTTGTTGCTTTGGATCTTTTTTGCTCTGCAATGATCTTTGCACCTCATAAGCCAATTATATCAGTTTGTATTGCTAAGCAGCTCGAGTCTGACATGCCTGGAACTAGCCAACCACGTCAAGGCAGGCGGCCATGTCATTGGACCGCTTTCCAGTTTTCAGCAGGGGAATTTACAATATTCCCTTCTAAAATCGGAACAGATCTCAAATATCACTGAACTGAATATCACTTACTTTAATAAGTGAAATGCTTTCAAAATCAAAATGCCTAAATTTTGCTCTTGTTTAATGTAGTTTATTTAAAACAAAGCAACAAGTTACTTTCCTTTACTGTGGTTAAAATATCACTCATTACATTTTTAACTGTTAATTTCTAATCTTATTCACAAGTAACCCTTCTAGTATTGCCTATAAACCAGCCTTGACTCTCTTTTATGAAAGCTGTCATACCCACAGTGCTCTAATATAAATGTTTGCTTGGATAAAACATACAATTTGCTAGTCATACAATATTCAGGACTGTTTGTTTTTTCTTTTGTTTGTTTTTTCTGTTTGGTTTGGTTGCTCTCTCTACAATAAGATGGTGTTGCATATGAGCTGTCAGTTCTTTACACTTTTTCCTTGGCCTTTGGTCATAAGTTAAATGCAATCTCATGGTGTAACTGTTTTTTTTTATGTGGTATGCAGTTAACTTTATTGCACTGTGAATTGGTCCCAAGAACAGATACCTAAACATCTGCTCTGAGTGTGGAAATTGGAACTGCTAGAAATGGGTCATGCCGGTGTTGTTCTTCCATTGAAACCACGTCACATTCTGGGTCACACTGTTTTACTTCAATTGTGGTTTGCACTGTTTGTACACGTTGTGCATTTTATGACTCGTGTCTTTTAAGTAGGAAAAATATGGAGTAGACAAAATGAAATAGACTCTCTGGGGCAATTCTGAATCACTCATTCCTTCTGTATTTTTTCTGTTTTTTTTTCTATTGGCTGTGTGTTTGACCCAGTCTCTCCTGCACTGCCCCCCCCTCTGTGTCTCTGGCCCTCAAGTGCTGTTAGCTCAGGGATTCTCTTTCACTTCACTTCTTATTTAGGTTAGACGTACTCAAGTGCTATGGCTTCCTCCTTTGCTCAGCAGCAGGATTTTAAAAGTTGCAGATATCACCATTCCTGCACCCTATTTTTCACTTGTTGCTCTTCTATTAGATTAGTAACATGGTTTAAAGCGTACTAATTCATTTGTTATCAAGGGAAAACAAATGGGTGGTGAAACCACTATTTTAAGCTGTAAATGTAATTTATCTCAAATATAACCTGTTAGAGTGAAAGTCAAAATTTAAGATAAAATTAAGTTTGCTTATGTGAACTATTTGATGTAGTCATATTCCTACTATCTTGCCTCTATTCTTCTTGGATTCACATCCTACTAGGGAATGCATGTATCTAGTGTAAGAGAAGTAGTGCTCCATAACTATGATAATGTGGGTTATTGACTGTTGCATTATTACTTTCTTATGTTCTGGTAAACACACTTTGCTTCCAACAAAATAGCATTGACTGTGTGATAATTTTTATCTTTTTACTGATCTTTTTGGGAGGATTTGATTCATAATTTTACCTTAAGTCTACTGGAGGTGTAGGCTTGTTCTGACATACTGGATTCAGGACTGGGAAGTGTGGGGTGGGGCCTTAGCACAGTGGTGTGACCAGGAGCATGAGAAGGAGAGACGTTGGGGGTGAGGCAGGCTTGAGTGTTTGTACTGTGTGAGTTAACGTGAAACCTTTTTCTGACTTATGCATCTCTACAGGTGAGACAAGACGATTCAACAAAGGCTTCTGGATGAAGTGTCTCCTGTGGCTCAGGTGAAAGGTAAGGTGAGCACCTACTTTAATTTCTTAATAATGAATACACTTAGCTAAAGTGGATAGCCATCTGTTTTAGCTTCAGTTAATCACAGTTTGCATGTGCTGTTAGCATGTTACAGTCCAAGTTTACAATGTGTTAGAGTACTTTAGGTGTACTTAAATCATTTGTGAACTGATTTTTTTCAGTCCATCACCCTGCTTTCAATATTTGACACCAATGCAAGTACATTTTTACCCAGTGTTGCCAGGAGGGATAACTCACTTTCTGAGCAGAAGTAGGGCATGTCTCTTAAGGTATAAAGTAGATTCTGTGTTAATGCCAGTTTTTATGACATTTAAGTAAAATATTTTCCATCTACAGCTATTTGATCACAGTGTTGGCTAGTGCTGTAAAATCTGTTTGTTCTGTGCTTGTGTGCACATTTGTGTGCCAGAGTTTGTACACCATGTGGTTTTAGAAGAAAGGAAACAGTTAGAAGTGCTTACAGGGTGTGTCTGATTCATTTGACTTAGAAGGGAGTAAGTGTTTTAGGTTGCACAAGGACAGTTGGCCTCAAACTGATACTTCAGAGAGATGGGCAAAGCCCTAAAACAGGCAGTTTGCCTGTGGACCACGGTGCTCTCTCATACAGCGGCAGGAAAAGTGTAATTGCTAGTTACTGTATCCTTTTTCAGCCTTCTATAATATGCTGTATTTTTGTCTCTCCTGTAAGGAAAAAGTACCAATCTGTATGTTGGCTGTACAAACTATACTAAGATTTCACTCAGCTCTTTTGCACATTGGCCTATTGGGGTAGAGATGGTGACTGTGTATTTTTATTTATTTAATGAATGTAGCCTTGTTACTATGAAAGATTCCATTTTGATATTACGGGGATGATAATGATGGCACAGTGATCTTACTTTGCTTTCGGTATGCTGAAATTGTGTTGGGTTAGAAATACTGTTTAGTGATTCTGTGCAGCCCTAAGGTGGTAGCAGACTGTGCTGTGCTAGTTATAAAAAGAGGCACTTGCCAACTCAATTCAGTAAGGAAGTATTGAGATTCAGCCATGCCAGCGTTGTTTACCCTGGCATGTGCTTGGAGCATGTGGGCACATGAGCTTTAACAGCAAATTACACATTAACTAGACAAATCCAGTACCTAGCAGCTTACGCCATGACTGAACAGTCAGGGGAAAATGTTTAACTGCAAATTCTTGCACACATAATGCGGTTCTGATTTGACTTGCAAAATATGTGCATTTTTTTTTAAATGAAACTTTAGTTCAGCATCCAATGTAGTGCAGAACTGTGCAAAACTCTTGAGCCACTCTTCATTTCATTATATTTTGCTTCCAAGGAGCCAGACCTTCATGTAATTTTTTTCTTACTCATCTTCACTCCACTCCTTGTACCTATTTTCAGAGGAATTCTTTTTTGTTATTGTTGTTGTTTTTTTAGGCTATTAAACACTATTTCAAGCATGAAATAGTCACCAGTGTCAAGGGATGAGCCAGTGTTGTGTCTACATGTAACACAATTTAGCAAAGAGCCAGTTTTAAATTGCATATTTGATACTATGAGCCCGCACATGAACACACAGGCTCTGTCATGGCTGCATTTGAGCCAGTGGTGTTGGTCATCTTGTCAAAATTGATGGTATTATAAATGGAGAAAAGTCAGATTTTGGGCTATCATGCAATACCATCTGGAAAACATCTCATTGGCAGCTGTAACTAGTACATGATGCAATTAGATAATTTTGATCTGTTATTAATAAAAGGGAATAGGAGGAAGTGGCCAGAAGACTTGGGGAATGGCTGGAGCCAAGAGGATGGATAACCATAATGAAAACACAACCACAACAATGTTGAAATAATGCTCTGGGTGTATTAAATGCCTAGTTGGGTCATTTTTTTAACATTTGGACCACACATGACCAGCTGTTAGATCTCCTCCTCGCATACCATCATAGCTTGGTTGCATTCAACCATGTGTTTTCGATTGATTGTTGTTTCCACCTTTAGTAGGAACAGTTTTCTTGCATATTTTTCAAAGTACTGCACTTTGTTGGAAGTTATTGAAGTAGCGCGCTTTTTAGTAAATTCTCATCAGAGGCTGATACCTGGATCTCACTGTCAGATTTGCTTGGGGTTGTCTCGTATTATAATGCTAGAGAAGTAAATGCATCTTGTTGCTATATCATTGATACTGTGATATGAGGCTTTCATGTCGGTATTATCACAGTCAGTATGATATTCCACAGCACTACAGTGTAGGATCGTCTTGATAGAGAATGGAATAAAAGGTAGCCAACATCCAAAGATGTTGGGAATGTCCCAAATATTGACTTGTTATAATTGGAGAACCTGTTTTTGTCTTATACTTTAAGTGTTTCAATAAATGCACCTATTTGCCATTTTTCAGCAAAATATAAAGAAATGTTTAGGTGTGTCAAGACTTTATCATAGTACTGTAGTTGTTGAATATTAATATATTAAGGGCTAAAACAAGGATGAGATATTAATTACTTTCATGTGCTCACATTTCCTGTAGGCCAGGACATAATATGTATTTAATAACTTATTTTGATTTGCATAGAACACAAAGTAATTAAACATGGAGATCTCACAGTAGCTACAAAGATGCCAAGTTAATTAATTAAAGTAAAAAAAAAAGAAATCCGTATTTGCTTCTGTTGCAATTTGCTAATTGCCTGCATTGTGTCCAGTCACAATTTGGATTTGAAATCTATTAACCATTCAGCATTAGCTCACATCCAGCTGCTTTTAAACTGTGATTTAAGACAATTAGGATTTTCTACTTTTCTGTGATAACTACTTTTGATGAATGGTAAATTATCCTAAAACAATTTTATTGTCATTTTAACACCAGATTCAGTGAAACTGTTAGGTTGATGCATCACAGTATGCTTCGGATAACAATGACGCAAAACGTACAAGGAAAAAACCACAAGATTTTTCAGGCAAAGTGGTACAACCTGACTGCAGATTTTCTCAACATTTTCACTCTGCCACTTAACTGTAAAACACCTTGGCTGTGTTTATTTCAGTCAACCCACACACAGCAGTTTGAAGGAAGGGCTGTGATCACATTTTGGTTCACGCAAGTGGGGAAGAAGGCAGACAGTTCTAATATTCTGTATCCAATATCTCTGTCAACTCAACCCTGAAGTTAATTGTGCTTGAATGAAAAATGTGTTGTGGGGAGGCGCTGAAATACCAAGTGGCACATTTATGTCTGTCTCACACATCTGGCTGACTTCTCTTTTATTTCACCCCAAAAATCTAACAGGTTAAAATTCCAACCAAACAATAAAGGACCATAACACTTAATGTGTTTTCTTCTGTAGAGAAAAACATGATAAATAGAAATATGGAAATTGTTAACGGACTACACTTCTTTAATATTAAGTCTATCCTAAGGCTCAAATACCTCCTATTTGAGAGACAAATGACTGGATTTAGCATAGCATAACGTGGTTGATTTAGTGTTGATTCTACATTAGCATTTGTAGCTCCTGGGATCGAATGTCAGACATTACAGAGCCTTTCTATGTGGATTTGGCATGTTATGTTTAAACTTCTCCAGGAGGTTTGTTTTTTCAGCAAGGTTAAATTAACCAAAGAGCTCTTCGCCAAAGCACTCGGTCCTCAGGTGTCAAACTCAGCCCAGGTCTTAGGATGGGTTAAATGCATGGAATAAATTTCTCTGTAGGGATCAATAAAACTTAATTTAACTTTGAGTAGGCTTCATTGTTGTTACACAATGTTTGCCTAGAGCCATTTCATTAAAGAATAGTTAGAACAATCTCCAGCTGACCTTGCAATAATTAAAGAACAAATAAAATCCAAATTGGTTGTCAGAATAAATTTAAGGAGAGGTAGTAATAGCATGTGCATTGACTATTGTAGAGCACCATTCAGAGAAGACAGTACCTAGCAGTTTTGTTTAATAAACACAACAAGACTTAACTTAATGAGACCAACACTGAGTGAATTTTATATACATTTACTCTGTTTCTTGTGGTTGGAGAGGGGAAAAACAAAGGGAAATGTGTAAAATAATTTATTTAAGTAAAAAGTTATGCAAAGTAGTTTATTTCGGTGAAGTACTGCTACAAAATATTAGTCCTTTGTATATACAGCAAAGCCTTGAGGATATGATTAGTGCTTTGGCTGTGTCAGTGAATAGACTGAGAGTTCCTGTCAGTATCTATAAGTGTTCATTATTGTGGGATTGATGGAGAGACAGAAAGAGGGCAAGTGGCAGACAAGAAAACAAAGTGGATGGACAGTCTGTGAGAAGTGGTTCATCTGTTCATTTTTTTTTTCTCAGTAATGTTTCAAAGTACAATTCTCCTGACTGTTGCATGATGCAGTTCTTCTACAGTTATGTGCACAGTTTTGTTTTTTTTTACTATCATTTGTGCCAACAAGACGCCTGCGTTGTTTTTGTTTTTTCTTGCCTAGCACTCCCTCTTTCTTTAGGAAAAACTCTTTGGATTTACTCCAGCACTTAGATTCTCCAAGTGCTGGGTAGTTGGATCCCATTTTACCTCCATGTATAGCCATGAAAAACTTGACCAATGAGTTTTCATAAAGCAAACAGCATTTTTATTTATGGCTTCTGAACCGCAATGTTTTGTTTTTGTTTTCCCGGTATAACGCAGTTAAATGCAGGATAGGATGAACAGATTTTATCCACACAGGAGTGCAGAACGCAGTGACAGCACAGATAGGAAAAACCTCATTACGCTATGTTGATTTAGCTCCTCATGTGACAGGACTATCAAGTGACTGCTCGGACAAAGGGAAGAACTTGTAGCAGGTTGACCCAGTTACTTCTCATTAAATGCTTTACAAACCACGAGTCTTGCTGTGGTGCTGTCCCTTCAGCATGCATATGAGATCACCCAGTAGTCCAAAACAAATTGGACAGCAAACTTTTTTTTGAGAGTCTTGCAGCTTTGAAGTCAGCTTGTTTTTCTCTTTAACTGTTCCTCACTGTTGGAAAGAAGATTTGGAGGAGCTCCATGCTGATAGGATGAGGGTAGCAGGTCATGGATATAATTTGGTATCTCAGTTTTATGGAGATGATTCCAACTACTTCAGTGTTGATTAATTTAAACTATGTTCTTGTTCTGCATTCATACTGTTGGAGGCTAATAAGAGATGCCTGGCTTCTAAAAATGGTATTTTGTTTAATCCTGTATTTCTTTTGCATAAATGCCTCTTAGCTTAATGGTAGGGGAAGTATATAGGAACTATTTTGCCTAAAGTAGTCAAAGAGAATTACGCAATACCTGAAATAGCAATAGCTGTCAAGAGAGGTTTCTTGTTTCATTTGTACACTACCATGCAAAAGTCTTGAGCCATCATTTCTTTATATTTTGCTTCCAGGAAGCCATAGTTTTGTGGAAACACACTGCCAGTGCATTAAATGCATACTTGGATAGAAAAAAAAATCACACAAAGAAACACTGTCACTCATGGATTGGCCTCCCCAGATCCTGGGCCTCAATATTATTGAACAAGTGTGGGATCATCTTAATAGAAAACGGAACAAAAGGCAGCCAGTATCCAAAGAAGCCTGGAGAGCTATTCCTAAAGAGACTTTTTAATGAAATTACAAGGCTCACCTAAGAGAGTTCAGGCTCTGTTGAAGAATAAAGGTGGTCATGCCAAATACTGACTTTAAAGTCTGTTAGAATTTTACAAATTCTGTATTTCCATTTACACTATATTGCCAAAGTATTCTCAAAAGTGTTCTGTCAGGTTGACATCTGTCAGGGAGCATGACAAATGTCCAAAGTCTTGGTATGCTGACGCATTAAAAACAACCCCACACCAAACTTTACACTTGGCACACTACAGTCAGACAAGTATCATTCTCTTGGCAACCACCAAACCCAGACTGGTTCATCAGATTGCCAGACAGAGAAGTGTGATTTGTCACTCCAGAGAACATGTCTCCACTGCTCTAGAGTCTAGTGGCGGCTTGCTTTACACCATGACATCCGAAACTTTGCATTGCGCTTGGTGATGTAAGGCTTGGATGCAGCTGCTCAGCCAGGGGAAAACCTTTGTACGAAGCTCTCTACACAGTTTTTTTTTTTTTTTTTTTTTTTTTTTTTGCATTTTTGCATTTTTGCATTTTTGGCCACAGCGGCTTTTTATCATAGTGGAGAGAGACAGGAAATGGGGGAAAGATACAGGGGAAGACACGCAGCCAAATTGGCGATGGGCCAGGCCGCGAACCCGCGCTGCCTGCACCGCAACGCGGCATATGTGTGTGGTCGCCGGCTTCACTAAGCCACCCAGGCGCCCTCTGCACACTGTTTTTGAGCTAAATTGACAGCCACATGCAGTTTGGAGGTCTGTAACAATTTCCGCTGCAGAAAGTTGGCGACCTCTGTACACTGTCTGCCTCACTGACCCCGCTCTGTCATTTTACGTGCCTTACCACTTCAGTAAATACTTTTGGCAATATAGCATATGTTTGCACATGTTTCAACAAATCCCTGTTTCAGTAAGTCAGTAGCAGACTAAGCTGTTTGGCATTGGCAGAGAAGATTTGGCAAGTTTTTCTTGAGCACAACCCACATGCTCAACTCTGCTGCTCAACCTACAAATGCATTTTCCTTATAAATGTGGCACCATTCAAGGGAAATAAACAGGCTTTCCAATGGTATAAGAGTTATTGCCAAGAAGCATTGTTACAACAAAGAACTAAATGACCAAACACAAATTTCCTTACTTTTTGTGCTAAATTTATATAGCCAGCAATATTCAGAAGGTTTAAGCGTTTTGAAATTACTTGTGTAAAGTGTGTGACAGCTCAGGCGCTGACTCTCTTCAAAACTTCCCAGGAGCGTTAGTCCTCTGCTTATTTTCCCTGGAACATTTGCATTTTCTCCTGTTTATTCACTGATGAAGTCCTGTAGCTTTAACGTGTATTATAGTTAGTGTACTGACTGTCTAAATCCAATTCATATTTTGGCTATGGAAACATACCAATGTGAAAAGAAATCAGAAGAAGCAGGAGAGTTTTATCAGGCTGATACACAGACATTCCAGTAAAAATGGATTATCAGGGCGCCTGGGTGGATTAGTGGTGAAGCCGGCAACCACATACATGTGCCGCATTGCGGTGCGGGTGGCGCGGGTTCGAGTCCCGGCCCGTCGCCAATTTGCCCGCGTGTCTTCCCCTGTATCTTTCCCCCATTTCCTATCTCTCTCCACTGTCGATAAAAAGCTGCTGTGGCCAAAAATGCAAAAAAAAAAAAAAAAAAAAGGATTATCAGTATTTCATTCCAGAAAACATGAGACATAATTTGGTATTTGGGGTATTATAACAAGAAATCTGCAATCACCTCCTTCTCTCTTCTGCTGTCTGGGTTGTTCTTTGTTTTTCCATCATTTATTTGACACGTTGTCATCTGTTATCTTTTGACATTTCAAGCCATGCAGCGTCCTTTTTTGTTGGCATCTTCTTCCCAGCCCCTCACACCTCCTGTCTCTCTAGCAGAGAGAGAGAGAGAGACACTTTCCCCTGAGGACCACACATGGCCAAGCCCATAACTTGTTTTGATTTATCACATAGACTCACTGGGCCTCGTAAACAAATGGTGCATGCAGATAGCTCTGTTGTTGTTATAAATATCATATAAAGAATTAAATGTAAAGAACACAAAATACTGATGCTACTAAGCTTCACCACTTTCTCCATGATACAGCCTGAGCTAAATATCTTTCCATTTGCATATTTATATATGTCTGATTGACATACATGCAGTGATAACAGCAAAATTGACCAGTGTACACATTAAATGAATTCAAAGGTAAGTTAGTGTGTCCACATATTTTTTAGTGTGTCCACATTTTTTTGTGTACAAGGTAAGAGCATTACTATTAACATATCAGCAAATATGGCCTGTTTTCTGCATTTTCTTTCTTTCAGAATTCTATTTGTGAACTGTCTTACAACTTATTACCTTTTCTTCCACAGAGTGTTTTGGTGCTATAAAAAGACTGTTATAAGAGGCATTTAATTCACTGCAAGCAAATTGAAGTAGAGAGAAAGACTGTATCTAATTTGTGTTGCAGTAATATTTAATTCAAGATGCAAAGGGATAAGAAAATTGTCTCACACTCACTGCTTTTTCATGCCTTTATTTATTTATTTATTTGAATAGAAATGCAGGGATTTGGAATGGAACAGAAGGTAAGGACAGATATGATTGGAGTGCCACTGACAATAAATTAATTCTCAGCTGAACTACATAGTTCAACACTGGGCTTGTTTTGAAGACGTCTGGCACCTGGCATCCATCAAGGTTTTGCTAAATTCGCTACTCCTCAGCCATTTATACTTGAAATCTTCTGAAACTTTACACAAATACTCTTTGGGTAAGGCTCTACAAAACAGGGAGGCAGATTTAAAATTTTTGACTTTTTAAAAAAAACAATTTTTTTGAAATTTTCCAAAAATACTGTACATTAATGTTTACCTTTAAACCCTAGTCCTCCCTTATTCTTAGGCTGACTCTTTTGAAACTTGGTATGAGTATACAGTGTGTAAACCTAAAAAAAATACTTCAAACACATTTTTTTTTCAGGTTTTTATTTAAGGATTTTTGAAATTTTTAAGATAAACACTACATTTGTGTTTAACTTCTGTGATTACTTCTCCCTTATTTATTGGCTGAAACTTTTGAAACTTGTAAAGTATTGATTGGCTAAATCTAGACCAAATGCTGCATTTGAATTTCTCATTTTTTATTTTTTATAAATTTTCAAACTTTGTAAACATTAAAAAAGGATCCACTCAATGACGGTTGTTCTACAGCCAAATTAGTTTCAGTTTATATATCACATATTGTAAAACATTTGGCAGTGGAGCTCTATGAGCCAACAGGTCTCTTGTTATAAAATGATTCAAAAAGCACCCATTGCATTTCTACTTGTTTTAGCACACACAGTATTTAAGTGTAGTGAAGTTTTTTTGTAGCTGAAGACATCAGCTTTATTGCTTTATTGGGAAGGGGGGAAAACCAAAATACTTAGGCATTGCAAGTCTTAGGGTAACAGGACAGTGAAAATTGGTGTTGGCCTTGTAGATATATAAAGTAGCTTGATGTTGACCCCTCTTCTTTTCTGGCACAGTTTGGCATTATGTGTCCTCCTGAAAGGCACCTTGGTAGAAAAGAAATTAGACAGTCAGAAAGTACAGTAAAGTATCTCCCCAACTCAAGTCTTTTCAGTGAGTTAAAACATCAGCCACCAGGTCTCACGTTAGTAGTCCACCTTTGTTAGATATGCCGGATTAATGGTCAAACTTTGAAGGCTACGCTGAGAGGGATTTTGGGAACTTAAGTGGAAAGAGTGGGAAGCACAGTTTTAACTGACTCAATAAAAAGTTCTTCCTCTATTATGACTTACAAGGATGTTTTCTGCAGCACAATCCAAGCTAAAGCAGCAACAACAGCACAAACATAAATGAGAAGCACATATTACCTGTTCCATAAACACTGCCCCATGGTGACAACACACAGCTATGACATGTAGATGTGGGTAATACACGTAGCATCTGTGGATTACCAATGCATTACCATGTTGGGCATTTAAGTCATGTATTCATACTTTTTAATTCAACTTTTTTTTTTATTGTTAATAGTCATATAAGGAGAACTGAAAATAAGTGAGCTAGTCTTACAGGCACTCTGATGTGTGACAGTTCAGTGTTTACATACGACAAAAGCTAAACTCTTTTGTCGTATGTAAACCTGTGTGTGACCTGAACTCACACACTCACCCACTGTAACTGTGCAACACCCACATCTCTGTGCAATATTATATTATTCATACTGAACAATATCTAACATTCCTATATTGTGTAATATCCAGTATTCATTCACTAGTGCAATATTCATTCACCAAGTGCAATATTCATCATCTTCATTATTATATGTATACACGCATTTACTTTCTTACAATGTACAGATGCACCAATGTAGGTATGTATGTATATATTTTTATACATTCTATTTTTTGTATATTTTACACATTGTTTATTTTCTGTATATCTCTTGATCATATTGATTATACTAGATTATAATATTTTTATAATATTTTTATTTTCATTTTAGAGAGTTTGATTTTTTCTCCAATAAGGATAAGGAGGTAAAACTTAGGGAAAAAACATGTGGTGTTGTCTTTTTAAGTTTTACAATACTTCTATAATGGCTGCATACTTTTTTTTTTTTTCCTAAGTACATAGTGACATTCTAACAGAATATCAATAAATATATTAAGTGTAGCTTTCATCTTTGCACACGGCTTTTTTCCTAGTTGACCTCACTCATGTTTGCTTTGTTAATGTGTTTGTGTCTGAGTACGTGCTGGTATATGTGCCTTATTTAGGCGTCAATCTGCAGATGCTAATTTTCACATACTGTCAGAGCAATTAATATCAGGGTTCTAGCCAGTGGTTGATCTCCATGCGCGCACCCCGCACACTCTGTGCACGCACCCTATTAAGACTGATTTTTTTTTTCTCTGGCTAGATTGCTGCACTATAGTATTATTTCACTGCAATTTGCAACCTACCACCAGGCACAGCCAGTTTTGTTTACAATGTGCACGCGTGATCTCACGATGGTCCTGTTCATGCTTGATTTTGCAGGGCAAAATAGCGACCAGCGTGAAACCAAGGGGGAAGTAGAGGAAAAAGGGAGCTCAAAGGACAATTTTGGGCTTCCTATTAAATGGAACATCCTAGGAGCTTGTCTTGTTTCTTGTCTTCATAGATTCACAAGGATAACACACTGTCGTGTTGCTTAAGTAATGTTTATTAACAATAGCTGCAGGTAAATGTGCATCTTATTTTCAGAGCATCGTAATAGACTAGAGGGACCCGCACTCCCTATTGTCATCAAGTCACATGGTCCAATCAAATTCAGGTTCTTTCAATGACCCATAAGACCAACCATTATCAGAGATGCATATTATTATCCAATTGTTCATTGTCACTGAATTAGCAAGCTGGTACGGGATTTAGCATTCAGCATTAGCAGGCTAATGCTAATTTGGCCCCACCCCCCAACACTCATGCACCGGGCTGAAATTTTTTTCTGGCTAGAACCCTGAATATGTCAGATTAATTTCACAGTCACCAACAGGATTCTTAATGATGTGAAAGCAGCATTGTACATGCATCTTTGATGTTCCAAGAGGAGAAACACAAAACAGAAAGCAAAGGAGGATGTGTCAGAACAAGTCAATGTTAAGGCTACAGCATGTCAGAGTTAATAGTAAGCTAGCCCTCTGTTTACATGTGCATATCCATGTATCTTTGCATGTTTGTTAATGTCCACATTTTTTTCTCCATCATCCATCTGGCTAGGCTGACCTAAGGCTGGTTCTCACACAGAGGAACACTTGGCCTGGATCCAACCATATACACAGCCAACTGGCTTGTGTTGTTTTGTGGCCTGCTTTCTTATTCAGACTTATTCTATGAAAACAAATGTAAAAACAAAAAAATTGTGTAATTCATAATGTCAGTCTGGAGTCTGGAGAAATAACTGCTGGTTATTCCAGGAGTGTCCTCTAGATACTTTTTTTTTTTTTTTAAATAGATCATGCTAAAAACACACATCCACCCACACAAGTATACACAATAAATAATAAGAAGACTGGGGGGTGGTAGAGGTTACAGTCTTTCTACAGAATAATACTGTGAAAATTTAAATTTAGAAATTGACTGGTGGGCTGATTGAGTTTTACTTTTTTTTTTTAGTGCTGTGTGTCAATTCAGGAAAGGTAGAAATACACCAAGGTGCATGCTTGTTGTCACAGTATAAAAATGATACAGATAATTGAAACAAAAATGTGTGTTGAGGTTGATAGAACATCTTGTAGGAATACAAGTTTTGCAATTTGCAGTTTTTAGTCAAATTTTATGCTGTGTAATGGTGTTGCAAAGTTAGACATTCTGTTGAGTGTTATAATTTATACAGTCGTGTCCAAACGTTTTGAGAATGACACAAGTATTTTTTTTTCTTTATTTTTTACAAAGTTTGCTGCTTCCATTTTATCAATGAAGAACATCAAGGACACACTGATATTCTGTAAAAAGTACAGGGATTGGACTATTGAAGACTAGGACAAAGTAATTTTCTCTGATGAAGCCCCTTTTTGATTGTTTGGGGCATCCGAAAAAATGATTGTCTGTAGAAGAAAAAGTGAGTCCTACCATCATGTGTGGGTTTGCTTCTCATCCAAGGAAGTGGGTTCACTCACAGTTTTGACTAAGAAAATGGCCATGAATAAAGAATGGCACCAAAACATCCATCATCTGAGATCAACTTCTCCTAACCATCCAAGAACAATTCTGTGAAGAACAATGCCCTTTTCAGCATGACGGAGCACCGTGCCATAAGTCAAAGTAATAAATAATTGGCTTGAGGAACAAAAGATCAAAATTTTGGGTCTATGGCCAGATCTTAATTTCAATGGGAACTTCTGACAAAGTCCAAGCTTCATTATACAAGAATGGGCTGCCATCAGTCAGGATTTGGCCCAGAAGTTGATTGACAGCATGCCAAGGCAAATTGCAGAGGTCCTGAAAAAGAAGGACCGACATTACAAAAATGTAAATATCAATGAAAGCCTTTAAAACTTGAAATGTTTAATTATACTTCAGTATATCATAGAAAACATCTGACAAAAATATCAAAGAACACTGAAGCAGCAAACTTTATGAAAACCAATAATTGTGTCAAAACTTTTGGCCATGACTGTAGGAATGGCTAAAAGATATGTTTTAGAAATTTACACAAAGAGGCACGCACAGACTAGATTCAGAGAGGAACGGAGGGGGGGGGGGATACTTGAAGATCTCCTTTTTGACACAGAATATGTTTTGGATCTGTGGTTGTGTTTTGATTCAGCCATAAAGCTGGTTCAGTTAACACATAAATATTGGGTTAATCTTTCCTAAGACTGAGATCTGCTCCCGTCCCCTTTGTAGGGACTCCTGGGCTCATTTACAGGCTATCCTTCCTGACAGAAGCCTCTGTTCTGACCGTGTTTAGCATGGGAGGTTTGAATTTCTGCCAATCTAACCTGAAGCACAGGGAACAGTTAAAACTCTTTCAGTAACTGACAAATCCTTAGCCCTTCTCCACTCAAGCTGAGGAAATAACTCATAAAATGTTTGATAAAATCCTTCCATAAGGTGCAACTGTTGACCTTACAGGGAGGGGCAGTAAAACAGGGTAGGGACCACTGCAGTCTTTACAGACCAAACTTTCCTATTTAAGGTGAGATCAAATGGGAAATCTGGCTGGGAGGCATTTTCTTCATTTGAGTTCCTTAAAATATGCCTGCACCCCCACACCACTCAGAATAGAACAGGCAAACCACACATCCTCCCACAGTGTGTTACAAAATTAGACTGTGTCTGCTTTTTTTTTCTTCCTAAAGTGACAGAAGACCTGCAGTACTTCTACCTTTCACATGTCCTCTTAAACACAATAGTAACAGTTGTTGATTTGTCATTTCTTTTGCTTTGTTTAAAAAGACAATGTATAGTCTTCAGCAACTGTTTCTAAGGCGACCTTACGTTTAATATTCAGGAAGCAGTTCTAATACATGCTGATGAAGCTTTTGACCAATGACCATATTTTTTAACCATACTTGATTGATGCTAAAATATCTGGGTCAGCTTGTAGTTAAGGGTGGAAATTATAGAACATTTTTAAATTTAAGCTTTACAACATTTAAGGTGGTTTTTGTACTTTTTCATCTCACTTTTGTTAAAAATATAAAATATGACCTTATACCTCTCATCACCAAGATTATCTGCTTTTATCTGGGTTTTTAAGCAGTGTTTTTTTTTTCACAGGGTTTGGCAGTGGATGAGAAATGATGACCTTCTTTTAAAATAATAGTAAACTATTCTATAAAACTATAAAAGCCAGTGGTTGTAATGCTCTGCACATTAGCAAGTGGCAGAATAAATACTTCACAGTTTACTCAAATTCTTTTTTAAACAAGCAGCCTGTGTGCTACAGTATACTGCAGTGTGCATTATTGATGCACATGCTGTACATGGCAACACCCTATTGGTGTATATCTAGGTCATGTGGTCATCCATTAGTCGTGTTGTTACAGGAGACTGAGGGTTAACATGACTGGGGGCAGTGAAGCGAGGATGGATGGAGCAATGGAAGGATGAGGGATTGTCTGGACTTAATCTGTGCCATCATATTAAGAACAGCTGGTTTGATGTTGGCTCTCTGTATTTTGAGGCCCTCACACACAAGCAGAGCAAATGTGCTTTCATGTAGAGACCTACAGCAGAGTTCTTACATCAAGGCCATATGTGCTTGGCTATCTTTATGTTAGAGGGGAATTTTTGCATTGCAGCAGCACAGTGTAATTTCTCCCAGTGTTGTCCCAGTATTCAGGTAGTGGTTACTTCTCTGGAGACAGGTGATGACACTCCATACTGAGTTAAATCAGGAAATTTAAACTCTTTCACTTCGTGGCAGTGTTGCTGACAGAGGTGATGGTGTGTAATTTAAGATTACGGAAGTTGGATTGACCACAATAGAAGCCTTATTTTTAATCTGAACACAACTAAAAGAACACCATTCTACAGTGTTCTTCATCAGTGGATTGAACCACTGTTGTTTATTTCTATGTTTTAGACTGGCTAATTCATCTTATCAATTCCAGGTACATTTTTTATTCTCCAATAATATGCTGCTCACTGTTGATGTTGTTGACTGGCCACTCTAAGTTGCCGATACATGTGAAACAAAGATTTATCTGTATGATTCGGACTTGAGTTTAACTGGTGACCTGCACTGGGTTTACCTGCGCTGGGTTTACCTGCGCTGGGTTTACCTGTAGCTGGGATATCCTGTAGCTATCCAGGACGTGGGTGTGATGGATTCTACTGGATGTAGGAAAGTTGAGAATTATTTACATTCATCCATGCATACAGTTATTTAAGTACTTATCTTGTTCTGGTTCACGGGATGCTGGAGTCTATCCCAGCTTTACATCCTGGACACATCACCAGTCTATCGCAGGGCCATATTCTTTTATTTGTTTAATCTACAGTAAACTAGAGATGCGGTGATTACAATTTCCTTGGCCATTTCTGATTTCCGATTTTTTTTTTTTTCCTAAGTGTGACCTGCCAATATTGATTTATGCCAATTCCAGTTTTCCTTCTAAGAACTATTACTAACTTTCTTCATTGCAGAATATTATTTTCATAATAAAAGAAATAATTAAGCTTTACAGTTTCCCTCAAACTGCAGTAAGTTGCAGGATCTTCTCTCACTTAAATAACTGAAAATAAAGCACAAGTTCACCTACCTTTACCTGACCTGTGGCTTCTAACTTGTGGGTGGCTTAGTTCTGGATACCTTTAGCCACTTTTTTTTAGCTTCTTTAAAATATTCAGCTGGGTGAGGGTGACTTTAAGTGTTTACTTCAGCAAACTTTGTGTTCACTGACTTTGAGGTTACTGACAACATGTTAACATGTGGCTGTGCATGTGTGTGTGACTATTTTGCCTGTGCCACTGTACACGTGTTACGCATACATGAAATGGACTGGTTTATAATCGGACATATGCGAGGCTGACTGCCTGGCCGGTCACTAGTCGTGGCCGAGAATGCAGAAAATTGGACAATTCTGGTCAATGGTCAGTTGACTGGTACATCTCAACAGTAAACCAGAGCTTTTCATGTTTATTCACTGCTGGCTCAGTCTGCTAGGGACCTGTTCACCGTAACAGCCATGATATGAAAATGCTGATGGAGAATGTGCTACCAACCTGCTATCCACAGCAGTCAGTGCTGGTGGAAACATGATCTAATTGATTGTTTTTAAAAACACAGTTCTTGGGTATCAGAAGAAAACAAACTGTATCATAAGTGTGATAAAATTCACATGCTGTATTGTTCACAGCGGGTCACAAGGTTCCTGTTACTCTACTTGTGTGAACACATTGAGACTTTTGGTAGGTGAGATTTATGGTTGTTAGATCAGTGAAGCGTATTAATAATATACAGGTTAGAACAAGTCTATGTGTTCCACTCCCCACTCCCCTGCCTTCCTAGTGGGTGTAATGATTACTAAAAACAAACAGGCCCCATGTGACAGCAAGTCAAGTGCTTTCACCTCAACAAGGTAACTGTGGGTCACACTCTTCTGTTGTTGTTTTTTAATCTGTCCTTCTCTTAGTTTAAGGTTAATGTATGACACTGGACTACGTGCCATTGACTGGCCTGATACTGTTACCTTACTCGTATCCTTTCCACAAGATGTTGATATCAGTGTGTAAATATTAGTCTAGCACCTGTGTAGCAGTTGTGATAAATGAAGCGCATGTTAGCCTAGCTTGGCAAGCCTTATTTGCTGTGTGCAGTGAGTGGTAAGAGGTGAGTTTAAACACAGTTGTATGCCATGTTCAAGTATAAAGAAGGTCAGGCAGAGGTTAGAACTGGCTAAGTGTGAGGAAAACACTTTGTCTCTGAATTCTTGTGGGATATGCTTCTCTGACATTTTGTCTGTTGTCCCTGAAATATCAGTGTGACCAATGTTGATTTTTGTAAGGCTAATACTATTGAGGGGTGAAGGAAGACTGGCCCGAGGTTCAGTCACAGCTCAGCATAGTACAGACTTTGTGCTGAAATGCAACAAGTGCACATAAAGTAGATTAATTGAATTTTTTTTTTTTTTTTAAGTTACATTTGGTGTATGTGTTTGGTGTGTATGTGGTTTTTATGTTTTGATATGTTTTTTGTAAGTGCATCTAAACTGGTGACTAAAAAAAAGTGAAATGAGAATAGAGAAGTGGACTAAGGAAGTGCACCAGCAATGGGTGAGCTTACCTTAAAATTAAACAAGCCTTTCATGTAAATGGCAATCCGTGTGTGTGTGTGTGTGTGTGTGTGTGTGTGTGTGTGTGTGTGTGTGTGTGTGTGTGTGTGTGTGTGTGTTTGCACGCATGCGCAAAAAAACAAACATAGATCATGTAAATGGATCTGCACTTGTTTGCTTTGGTCTGAGATGTTGGTATGTAAGTGCAGTGGTTCTCAAATTGGGGGTGCAGAGCGACTGCAGGTGAGGAGGGGATGATTAAGGTAAAAATATGAAGTGAAGCTAAGTTGAATGAATATGCTTTATGGGGGTAAATAAACAAGAGCTTGCTAGTTCTGTAGTGCTGAACTTTTTTTTAGTAAAAGATCTTTAACGGCGATCTTTTTTAATTGTTCATGACAAATGTTTTGGGGTGTGGGTCGTGAACTTAATCCCAGAAGAAGTATGAGAACCACCACTAAAATCGGCGATTCTTAGTAATGTTAAGGCACTTTGAAAAATATTCCAGCTTCACTACCGTCTTTCCTACTGCTGCTCAAAACAACTATTATCACATTGATTCCTGCTGTGCTCAGATAGCATATCTTAACTGGTTCTGAGAGATCATAAGCTGGCACTTACTGGAACCTTCTGAAGACTGAATGCACTCAGTGTTTTGGCTTCATTTATTGGTGTGTCGTTTTATACAAATGAATGAGCACAATGCTGTTCCTTGCTTATTTGGGTGTTTTTGTATAACTCACACTGCTTCAGCACTAGTGCTGGGGCAGCTTGGTGGAGAGGAGCCTTTTATCTCTCCTTTGGTGCTACGTCATGTGCATATGTAATCCTCCCTTCGGTCTGCAGCAGCCAGTCACGTATGCATAGCCACACACTCTTGCTCTCTCTCTCTCTTTTTTTTTTTTTTAAACTTGCGTCATTTAAGAAACACACATTAGCACCACTGTGTCCCATAAATGTTTCACTGACAGTACAACATGAAACACAAACACATTAGGCATGTGAGGATGCCACACCCATGCTCAGTCTAGACTGCCATTGTGCACATACTGTTCGTCTTTTTCCTAACTAATCCTTCCCTGCAGCTGTGAAAGCCAGCTGTGATTGGTTTGTCCGGTCAGTCTTCATGTCTGCCCACATATCAGTCTGATGTGGGACATGTACTGTAAGTGGTATTAATTCTGTGTGTGTGTGTGTGTGTGTGTGTGTGTCTGTCTGTCCCGATGCAGCTTGGCAGGCCATTGTGTTTGCTGTTGTGTAATGTTCAAGCTTCAAGCCCTTTTCCATGCAGCCTGCACCCCACTCAGGGTTCAGCATTGTACTACATATGCACGCATGCACTGCAGCAAAACATTAGCTATTTATAGCTCTGACCCACAAGGACAGAATAAAGCTCTTTGTTGAATTTACCTTCTTCTCTGTCATGTCTTGGTCATTCATAGCTGACTTTTTGAAAGGACGATAATGCTAAGGTAGACAAGAAAAATAAAAAGATGAGATTGTAAGATTAGAACTCAGAAGGGAGTCAAAAGGTTGAAGGAATGAGTCAGAGGTCCAGAATAGGCAATGGAGGGAAGTAGGGAGTAGTTTGACGAGTACATGGATGTGAATGCTTTTGTATTCACTTGTAGCAGGAGAGTACACTTTGTACATGATGTCAATGGACAACAATCCTTCAGCACGTAGTCTAATTTTTAATTTTAGTCATTGCTGTGGTTTAGGGAAATCAGTGAAGTTACTAATACCTATATGTACACTTTCTCCTGCTGCGCTTGCCTCGTTTAATAACAGTGGAACGATGTGGGAGAGTTAAAGATGAATCAGTTTATGAAAACATTCTTTGAATGAATTTTATGTAATCTGTTGTTCTTCAGTGTTGTAACTTGACTGGTTGGGAGTCAGAGGGTCTTGTCTATTGTATGTGTTTGCATACTGAGAGAAAATGAATGGAATTATATTGATCTGAGTGGAGCACAGTGTAGCCATCCAGACAGACCTAGGTGGTAACAGCTACGCTCCGTCTGTTTTACAGTCTGCCCTGATCAGCTCGACATCTATTTGGATGAGCGTAATGATCTTTCTGGAAACTGCTGTGACCCTCAGGAGTAGTTAATAACATGCTAAGAATAGTTTGCAACTTGTCAATCGTTTCTGAGTTCAGTAGTGGAGAAAACAAACACATACAGCACATGTACACCCGTATAGAGAGTGTGTGTGTGTGTGTGTGTGTGTGTGTGTGTGTGTGTGTGTGTGTGTGTGTGTGTGTGTGTGTGTGTGTGTGTGTGTGTGTGTGTGTGTGCTTATTTTTTCTTTATGTGGGCAAGGTGGCCTGTAAGTATGACTCATCCACTCACTGCTATAAATTAACAGCACAATAACAGCATGAAGCTGCAGAGCTACAGCTTGATCCCATACACATCTGCAGTAGCTGCATTTGTCCTTTTTTTGTGGGCTGAAATGTACAACTCTTTAGAAGATATAATCTTTGAGGATATCTAGGGAAGCACTGATGAAGATGTATTTTTTTGAAAAGGGGAGGGTGAGTCAAAAGGGACAATAAGAGAGGTCTTTTTGAACAGTAGATCTCTGTGGTCAGACTAACTGAACTTTGTTGAGGCTTCCATCTGTCATTTACTCTGACAACGCACAGTGTGAACTGCTTGTCACTGCCATGCACAGTGCCATTATGTGAACAGGCTTACATGTCCTCATACAGTAGATCTTTGTTAGTGTAGGAGACAACTGAAAGGGTTGGGAACTCAGATGGATTGACATAGGCAGAGAGAAGGAGTATGGAGTTTGAATATGGAGTTTGAGTCAGTGAAACAGGGAATGGCAAAAAGAAAGATGCATGCAGGCACAAAACCTGAAAATTCTCTTTTGTTCCTATTACAACTTCCTTTCATTACTCTTTTTCTTCCTTCCTTTTTACATCTTCTTTCTCTCTTTTTTGCTTCTTCCCCCTGCAGAGGACAAGCAGGTTGTCAGGATGAAGGAGGAGAATTTGTTTCATCGGAGGTTTTCTCTGTGCCCTGGTGCCACCTCCCCACCCAAAATAAACCCTCGCACCCTCACCCGGAACCTCTCTTATGGAGGAGACAACGACCTCTACAACCTCAGTCCAGGTACAAGAGCAAGAGGTCACAACTGACAAATAAAAAAATGAACATGACAACAAGTGATATTTTGATTCCAGTGTCTGTGAAAATGTGGCGCACTGTGGAAATGTACTTATGCCATATTAATCAGAAAACCTCAGCTGTTGCTTTTTAACTGCTTTGTGCGCTGCCATGCTTTAATTGTCTGTCAGCAAGTTTTTTCATTCATTTATATGTGACTGTGTGTTGTGGGTTCCCACCAGGCAGTGAGACAGACAGGAACGGTCTCTCCATGCTGAGTAATGAACTTAGTCCTGCCTTGTCACCAGGCAGCAAGGTAAGAGCTCAGTTCCTGATTGGGCAGTTCCTCAAAAGTTGACTATTAATTACTCATTGGGTGAGATCACATTGTTGCCTTTAGTAATGACTTATTTTTTCCACTAATTACTGATAGCAGCAGTCTGAGAGTTTTATTGTAGACAAATCCAGCAGTTGTTGAGGCCTTGTTTTTAGGAAAATTTGTTTCAGGGCTTTTTCTTTAGAAATGGGTCATGCAAAATACAGGAGGTGAATGAAACCCTGGTGTAATTTATTCTGTTTAAACAGCACCAACAAAACAGGAATAAATCATTTTTAGGTCATAAATCTGCACCAGATGCAGTAAAATTCTGGGATTTGGAATCTCAGGGCCATGGTGGGAACTGTGTCCTTATGACCACAAACCATGTATTTGGCACCCAGAACTATTTTGCCCTGGTGCTGTTTATGTTGTATTAGTCCTAACTATCCTATCTGTCTCCGTCCTTATGAATACGAATTAGGAGTGGTCAGTAAATGTTTCCAGTGGCAACTGGGCAATAGTCCTGTCTCGTCTCCTTTCCTCATGTTGCTTTGCCTCGTCTCGCAATATTGCCTATTTGTATGTGGAATGATTCACATGCACAGCGGCATTTCTGACATTTTACCCTATCTCCCACCCTGAAGCCACCCCAAAATACTGAGAACAGCCTTACCCTTGCATGTTGTCATTTACCCTGGATTGTCGTCGTGTACTGGATTTTAAAAATAGCTTTGTTTTTGGACGTTACTGAATGCCTTTGTGAGCTCACTGATAATATTTGGTTAGCGCATATAGAACAAGTGGTTAAGTAACTGCACATCACAGTAGAATTGCAAATTACTTACCACTGTGGTTCTAATCTTTGTTTACCGATCAGTCCACCCTTTGTTGTTTACTCAAGGAAGTTAGTGGGTGTGTGGTCACAGCACCACAAATGACTGCCTGCCAAGTTTCCTTGCTGACTGAAAGGGCCACCCACCCCTCTTTGCACAAACCTTTGAAAACAATGAAATATTGGGCTGTTCACAATTAAAGCAAATAAGGTTATTTAAACTATTATCAACCACGTATTTATGCAAACTAAAATCCCTCCAAATAGTATGATTTGTCTATCATTTACGTTTCTCTATGTGCTGTCTCTTCTAACTCCCGCCTCCAGTCTGAGTCCAGGATGTTTAATGGTGTTGAGAAGGACTGCCCCTCCCCCACAGAGAAGCTGGCCCGGAAGGAGTCTCTCAAGGTACAAGTCACGTCCCTGCTTGACATGGTCAACAGCTGTTTTGACTCATTTGGGATCCATTTTAAATGTTGTGTTATTCAACAGTTTTTAAATGTGCACCTTTATGTTAAGTCTTTAAGTTGATTGCTAGTTAGTTTGACTCTGCTTCCACCTAGTGTTAAAACTTTTATATCAGTCCTCTTATCAGTACTGATGACTCATTATTAGTTTCTTTTTTCCTTTTCTTTTTTTTTTTTAAACTGTTCTAAAGGTCCAAAAGCAGAATTACAGGCAAGAGAAGAAACGGGCAGCTAAAGAACTGTCCAGTGCGCTCAAGGACCCCAGCGTCATCATCATGTCCAACTGGCTAAAGGTGCGAGACTGTTGCAGTGACTTCCAGGCCTGTTTACATGAGAACGTTTTTAGGTGAAAACAGTAAAACGTCTGTTGCTTTTTGGTTGTTCGTTTACACAACAATGGCGTTTTGAGTCCCTGGAAACGGCACACTTTGAAAATGGGTTCCAGAGTGGGACATTCCCAAAACACTCCTGTCTCTGTCCTATCAGGGAACATTTTCTATGGAAGTTTTCCATAACAGGAGACACTGGCAAATGGCACTATGGTTGCGACTACTATACCTACACTGCCAACCTGTGGCCTGGCATGGAAACTACAGCACTTTAAAAATCCCATGCAGTTCCGTGTGAACAGCGATTATTTTTAAAATGTTGCCATCTACATGCGTTACTTATTGAAAACAAACATAGAAAATCAATACATTTCCAGCAGATCGTTCTCATGTAAACAGGGCCCCAAAGTAATAACATTGCTGTCTCACTGATATCATTAACGTTTTCCTATTTTGCATCTTGCTTTTTAGTGTGCAACTGTTTCATATACTGCAGTTGTGAATTAACATCATTCATTTTCTTTACTTTATTTTGTTATACTGAAATTGCTTCCAATTTCATCCCTTATGTTTCTTTAGATCCGTGGCTCTTTAAAGAGTTGGACCAGGCTGTGGTGTGCCTTGAAACCTGGAGTTCTTTTGATCTATAAGACCCCGAAAACAGATCACTGGGTGGGCACCATCCTGCTCAACGCATGCAAGCTGATTGAGAGACCCTCCAAGAAGGACGGCTTTTGCTTTAAGCTTTACCATCCACTGGATAAATCAATCTGGGCTGTCAAGGTCAGGCATGTTTGTAGGCTCACTGGCATGTCCAGTTAAAAATATCTATTTCAAAAACACTAAAGTGGTCATTTCTGAGTCAAATTGAAATTTTCCCAATTCACTCAGCATTAGGAAATTTTATATTTTGTATATTTAGATAGTTAAGTCGGATTTATTTTGTTTGTTTTGAAGCAAGAATTAGCTCATAAAAACACTGATCATTTCCTGTGCAAAGGGAAAAATCTATCGAGGGACACCTAGTGGTAGTATTAAAAACTCCCAAAATTAATATTTCTATACATAATAATAATTATCCTGTTCAGTGCTCTATAATGCTTATGGCCATAGTGAGAGACACAACAGAAAGTGCAAGTCTGTGTTCAATCTATTTGCCCAGGGCCCCAAAGGAGAGAACGTTGGCTCCATCACGCAGCCTCTACCTAGCAACTACCTGATCTTCAGAGCAGCTTCTGAGTCTGACGGTGAGACTTCTGTTAACTTGTCTCGGCTGGAGGTGCAGCTTCTTGCATGTTTAATGGAAACAAACAAACAAAAAATAAATAAATATATATTCATATATGTGCAACCAAATTGATCAACCCTCCCTCCCCCTAAAATCTGTTCTCCAGGCCGGTGTTGGATGGATGCCCTGGAGCTGGCACTAAGCTGCTCCAGTCTCTACAAGCTGACGGCCAAATCTGGGAGAGAAGGCGATATCAGCACGACTCCAGAGTCCTCCCATATACTCCACTTACTGCAGTCCACAACGCTCACTGATACAGAGCTGCTACAGTAAGTCATAAGCTCACACAGCTAAATCCACGGAAATATAATTCATCTCAGATTTTGCTTTTATTATTTATTGTTATTGGATCATTAGTGATTCTTGTAATCATGTTTTAAGTTGTTGCCCATTTGCCCCAGTTCTCGAATATCACTGTCAGAAAATTCTTGTGGTACTCTGAAATATGTGATGCAGCATACGAAAACCAGGCTAAAAGCCAAGATTTTCCTCTTTTCAGTCCATTTATCTATTTTGATTATTCTCTATGAATTTTTAACTTGAAGACATCAAACTGTGTCAAACTTGTGAATTATTGTGGCTTAGTAATGATGCAAATAGATAAGTAGTCACTTTTAGCACATTTGTATGTGATTAAGCTTCTGATTTAAAAACTCCACTAGGTTTATAAGAAACCATTGATTGACCACAATTCACACAGTGTTATTACCACAAGCTCAAGATGTTAAAGGTGGCAGCATGACTAAGTGGGCAAATTTCACTGGCTGGAAGGATCCCACCTCTCAGCCAAGAGGTGGGCTACACTAGGACCTGGGGAAAAATCGTGTGCTGTTTGTCTGTAGATTATGCATCGGAAACTGTTCAATAAGCTACATTTTTCAGACATAGTTTTGAAAGATATTTGCAGACAGTGAAAACACTGGAACTATTGGAAAGTCTGGTTGCTGCATCATTGCTTGGCTGTTTTTGTGCACAGCTGGGATTCACAGTCTGCGTCTCTCCCCGTGCTGCGTCACATACAGCCTCTGTGCTTTCTGATGGTCAGCTCAGAACAGCGGGTGAAGAACCATAGATTCTCTGGAGACGTTTTTATTATACGCTCGTCGAAAGACGAGACACATTGTGTGGGGTGGCAGGTGGCGCCCATTGAAGGGTCTGCTCAATAACTCGAGAACCGTTTGGCCTACACTTACCAAACTTTATGGGTAGATAGCTTATGGTCAAAGCAAGGTTGGGCTTCTATATGGGTTCACAAGGGTGAAGGTCATATGGTTGAGTCTTTGTGTTTTTGTTAAGTGTTTTCATGTCCACTCCATATCTGAAGAGGCACAGAGACCCACAAACAAGCAGCAACTGAAAGTGGTTGCAGTAAAGGGTCTAGTGGAGCACCTCAAGGCATTTGGGGATGTCCATGGGTGCTAGAGTTCAGGCAGTCATTGCCTGCAAAGTGTTTCCATCCAAGTATTAAAAAGGGTTTTTTTTTTTAAATGTATGTCCTGTTAATTTTTAACTTCTGAAAATGGGGGACTGTGTATAAAAATGGCTTTAAATTCTTAAAAAGCTGATGCAAATTTTTGCAAAACCCATTAAATTAAGGCTGAAAGTCTGCACTTCAGTCACATATTGATTGTTTGAGTTACAATTCACTGTGGTGGCATACAGAGGCTTTGTCCTAGATATTATGGAGGGCACTGTATACACCATGCCAGTATCATGTCTTGTTGAAAATGACAGTATGATATAATATAAACATACTACTTTACAGTTTTTATTTTCTCAAAGAAGAAAATTTGTTCTGTTATAATTTTGGGGGGAGTCCCAAATGTTTGCTGTCATGAGATAAATATACATGCAGCTAATAAGACAAAAAGTACCTTTTTCTAATATGTTAATTATTTACACATTATTTCACAGTAAGTCAGATGTAGGTTACTATATATACTCAGTAAACGTATGTTGCAAGAAGTGTTCAAACTATGCTGTGCTGTGACATCAACAAATAAAGACAGGGACAGCCCTGGATGCATTTGGGAAAGCATGAGTGATCCTGAATTATAAAGTATTTTCAAGTTCTCATGATAATAAATTTAGGTGCCCAGTTTTCCTGGCCACTCAGCTTTAGCAATAATTCAATTAAGCAAATTCAGAAAGCAAAAACAATATGCCCTCCATTAACACAGCAAAAAAGAAATAGAGTACATCAGATTTAAAAAATTTGATTCATCACACCTTAAAACAAACACACAAACAAAAAACTATGAAAATGATTTTTCAACAGTTCTGTAAACTATATGCTCAAAAACAAAAATCTAGTTTTGTTGGAGGTAGCCTCTACATTTACTGTATTAGTAATTTTGGTTATTAAACTGGAGCATATTGTCAAAGGAAAAGTGTGGGCATGATTAATCACATTAATAGTGGCTCGTTACCAGCGTGCACAATAGCAGGACATAGCAGGACATGGGTGGATTCATGTTGGCATGCAGCCATCATGAGTCCACCTGTTTTTTCTGCTTTGACGTGTCAAGAGTCTGCTGAGAAAAAGGTCTGTTCAGCATATCCTGATTTTACCCTTATTTATGGCTCATCTGTTGGCAGCTTTTTTTAAAACTGGAAAATTGAATTCAGCAAAGTTCTGGCACTTTTACAGTCTGTCTGTGTGAAAGTGGGTACAGAATTTGTTTTACTGAGAGCTGGGTATGATTGGAGAAAAAAGGAAGAGATACAATGACGAGTGTGGGAAATATTTTCCAAATGTTGATTTATGTCGCCAGAGAAACTATTCTTTTAAGGCATTGTGAGACTTGATAGACTTGATTTCACAGCTTACACCCATTAGACAGTGGTCAGTAGAAGACTGCTGATACATGCTGTGAAACAAGAAAGCTCAGTCACAACACATTTTTATGTACAACCTACACAACTGGGGCTGTGTGTAGGTTGTTTTATCTTAATGGCTGAATTCATAAGGTGTCCTGTTTGCTTCTGAAATCCTATTTGCACTATAAATATGTGCTTTTGTGTGTGTTTATTTTTTTTTTTATTTTTGTAGCCCTCGTTCTGATCTGTTTGTTTACATCCAACATTATATGCATTATAAGTCTCATTCCTCCTCACACCTCCCCCTCCTCTTACCTCCTCCTTCCCTTTGGACATCCATCCCAGCAATACCGCCTCTCCAGTTGCTCTCCCATCCAATCACAAAAGCCCATCCAGTCACATGACAGACAGAGGAGCAGGAAGATGGAGCACAATATGAGCCGTACACCACCCAGACAGTAGCAACACAGCCATTGCAGTCACACACAGACACACACTTTCAGGAAGCAGGTGTGCCGAAGTCGAAGAAACAAAACAAACGTCACCTTTTTTTTTTTCCTTCCCCCCACTCAGTAGAGTGAAAGCATTCACACGCACACAGGAGACGAGACAAGGGCAGGCTGCATCTGTGTTTGGTGGTGTTTTGATTACTGAGGAAGAGTTTGCCTGTATGTTGTAAGACTTTGAGGTAAGGAAAGCTTATCTGCTCTGGGGTGCGTTTGGATTAATGAATAACATTGTCGTTGGTTGGAATGTGACTGTTCAGGTCAAACCTGAGGCATTTTGAAAAATCTGTCTTTCATTGATATCGGGCAAGCTATTTTCCTACATGCTATTACCACAATCCTAATGCTGTATGTTCTTATGGAAGCTTGCAGCACAGTGCAGTTGTTTTCCACTGTCCCAATGTTTGCTGGTATTTGTTAGGAAACCAAGCTTTGTAAATTATCTGGCATTGGTTGTGCATGATTTAATACTCTGCAGTCTCTGTCCACAGACTTCCACTGTGACTTGTAAAATGGCTGTAGGTTGTTCCTCTTTAGCTACCAACCTCCTAAATCTTTCCTTCCCTTCATTCTCACTTCTCCCTTTTTTGACCATTCACAAGCTGACGTGTGACTTTCTTCTTTCCTTTTATCACATTTTATTCCATTTGTGGTTTTTTCTTCTGCTTATTAAGTCATAGCAGATCTTAGGTCTGGGTTTTTTTGTTGTAGACTTCCAGAATCATTTGAAAATGCTAATTCAGCACAGAATCAAGTTTATTGTTTCTCACACTTGTCTGGATGTTGGTGTACACATTTGCTGCACAGACCATATGTATTTGGACAGTTGTGCATTTTTTTTTGTTGTTGTTGTTTTTGCTTCAAAGGCTCGGAGAGTAGTTTTCATCAATATTAAAAAAAAAAAAAAAAGAAAACATATGAGGAAATATAGTCCTTAAACTCTAAAGCCAATCAAATTTTCTTTTTTGGAGGCGATCCCATTGTCAGTATCTGCCAGTATTTGGTTTTCAATAAGTGAAATGCAGCTTGGATTGAGAGTGAGGCAGATATTATGCATCATCACCTGGATAATGAAATGTTTAATGTGATTTTATGCATTTGACTGAATCTGAGGACACACAAGTGTCCTGTATACCTCTTCATTCATCCTGTTGCTGCTGACAGCACTGAAAACATTCAGTACGAGTGTGCCTTAGGATTTAGTTCGAGTGCTGCTAATTTACATGTTTGCAAATGATCATGTAGACTCACTGGGGCTTTGCATTATGTGCTGGCAAATATTTAGTAGCAGAGTGTCCCATTTTAAACCCTTAAAATTTGTGCACACTGTTAAAATGCAGACCTTTCATTGGCAGTGGTGCTTTACTATAATATTGTTTTTAAAATGAGTGTGCTGGAGCACAGAGCCTACAACAAAATAAAATGTATGATCTGGTCTGTTTTTCTGTATGTACAGTACTGTGCACTGCTCAAAAAAATTAAAGGAACACTTTTTAGTCAGTATAGCATCAAGTTAGTTAAATTTCTGGGATATTAATCTGGTCAGTTAAGTAGCAGAGGGGGTTGTTAATCAGTTTCAGCTGCTTTGGTGTTAATGAAATTAACAGCAGGTGCACTAAAGGGGCAAAAGCGAGACCACCGCAAAACAGGAATGGTTTTACAGGTGGAGGCCACTGACATTTTTTCCCCTCCTCATCTCTTTGCATTTGGCTATGGCTAGTGTCACTACTAGTAGCATGAGGCAATACCTGAACGCTAGAGAGGTTGCACAGGTACTCCATCTACTCCAGGATGGCACATCAATATGAGCCATTGCCAGAAGGTTTGCTGTATGTCCCAGCACAGTCTCATGAGCATGGAGGAGATGCCAGGAGACAGACAGTTACTCTAGGAGAGCTGGAAAGGGCCAGAGAAGGTCCTTAACCTATCAGCAGGACCAGTCTCTGCTCTTTTGTGCAAGGAGGAACAGGATGAGAACTGCCAGAACACTACAAAATGACCTCCAGCAGGCTACTGATATGAATGTCTGACCAGCCAATCAGAAACAGATTCATGAAGGTGGCCTGAGGGCCTGACGCCCTTGAGTGGGCCCTGTGCTCATTGCTCTGCACAACGGAGCCTGATTGCCATTTGCCATAGAATACCGGAGTTGGCAGATCCACCACTGGCGCCCTGTGCTTTTCACAGATGAGAGCAGGTTTACCCTGAGTACATGAGACAGATGTGATCATGTGGTGAGAGTATGCTGGCAATTCCTGGAGGATTAACAAATTTATACCATTGACTGGCCCTCATGCTCCCCTAGCCTAAATCCAGGAGAACATCGCTGGGGCATAGTGTTATGGTCCAGATCTGGTAAGAGATCCCTCAGGACACCATATAAGCACGTGAGGGCCATACAAACTAAGTACCATTTTGAGTTGCCTCAATGGAATTTCAGCCTAATAGACTAGCCTACTGAATTTTTTTTTTTTTTTTACTCTTTTTGGGGTGTTCAGCCCTCTGTAGGTTTTGCTCCTAGCACAGTGACCAGTCCATATCAGGACGTAATGGACTGATTGATGGTAATTTTGTTCTTACATTTATAGAGTGCTCCACTAGCGGGGTAGCCATCAAAACTTTGGCTGACTTTTGTAAAGTCACTGGACATTATGCATCATAATGCCATGAGTGAAATATAAAGCCGGTGATTAACTGTCATATTACTTCTCTGTACTTTATATCCATTTCTAGCATGACATACAGCAGGAAAAAGTGGTTGATTATCAGAGTTGATGAATGTAGTTCTAACCTGTTTGCATCTCTGTTCATTAGGTTGAATGACACAGTGCTGTTGGGAAATCACCATATGGAGAATGACGGCTTTTCAGATAAATCAGAACGCGAGGGTCATGACGATTGGGACGCTGCAGCCAATGAGAACGGTGGAAGACTGACAGAGGAGAGCGATGTGGACCAATCAGATGAGCTGTCCCCTGGGCCACAGGCCACAGCCTATGTAGAGCAGAACACAGAGGAGATGGCTGAGGTGAGTTGTTTATGTGGAAATCTATGAATTTGTTATGGTTGCCTTGCAGTTATGTTTGTCCTCCTGATTTCTTGTCTTTGGAAAGTCAGTGATTGTTACTACTCTGCTACTACTCTGCTGTCCTTACATATGTACAACTACCTGCCTCTGCGCGTGTTTCTTTAGGCTGGCGAGGCGTCCCAGGTGGAGACTGTATCTGAGGAGAACAAAGGTCTGATCTGGAGCCTGCTGAAACAGCTGCGGCCAGGCATGGACCTGTCTAAGGTGGTGCTTCCAACCTTCATCCTGGAGCCACGCTCCTTCCTGGACAAGTTGTCTGACTACTATTATCATGCTGATCTACTCTCACAGTCAGTAACTCTTTGTGATTTTAATTGAGAATATATATCCATTTGTGGGATTTTTTTTTTTCTTTTGCTGTTCTTTTTTTTTTTGGAAATCTTATAAGGTTCTCTTTTCTGTTTCTTCACAACAGAGCCTCATTGAAAGAGACTGCATATGGTCGGATCAAGCAGGTGTTAAGATGGTACTTATCGGGCTTTTACAAGAAACCCAAGGTAAGATATGTTCACTCCAAAATAGCTTAAGTAGTGCTATTATCACATCAGCTGTACTATATGCTTCCACAGCATTTCTTTTGTCCTGTCACTCTCCCCCCTCCCCTCATTTTTCTTTCCCACTGTTGCCAAGTGCTTGCTCATAGGGGGTCATTTTGATTGTTGGGCTCTCTCTATAAGAGAGAGATAAGGGAAGACATGCAGGAAAGGGCCGCATGTCGGGCATGAACCTGGGCTGCCTGCACCACAGGCATGTGCCGCACATAATCGCCTGCCCACTTGCTGAGCCACCCTGGTGCTCCAAGCCAGTGTTCTTTTAAATTAAATGTTACCATCTCACTGAGAACCAGAGCAGAATCTGTGAAAACTGAAGGATTTGACTATTTAGTGGTTGCTAAAGTTTTAAACTGAATGGACGCTCATCAGTCCACCCACCCACATACTTTCACAGCCCAGCAGCCTCCATCAAGTGACTATGTCAATAGCACTGTAAGATTTTCTGACTTTTAGCAGTTTTTAGTTTTGTGGGCGCATCATCCTCTAACATGACATTCAGTAACACTTTATTTCTTGGCTCCTTGACAAACGTCTCTGTCCGGGGTCTATTTTCACAGTAAAAATGTCAGGAGACATTTCCCAATGGTTTCCACTTGTTTGAGATTTATTTCCTCTGTGGCAGCAGAGCCTCTGAGAAGCTGAGCCAGCAGATAATGTCTGTAGATTAATCCGGGCTTGCTCAGCACATTTTCAGCTGACTACTTTTGAGAAACTGTAAACTGATAAATTCTTGAGAACCTCTCATTATCTGGCTACCAAACAAATATTGCTCCACTGCCGGAGTAATTACATAATATCCACAGCACTGTCTGTTGTAGGTTTCTAGTTAAGTGGAGCTGCACTCTATAATTATGCTTATTATGTATACTTAAGGTTTTATTGGTTAGGTCCATCTGGTCCAATGATCATGTGCAGTGTGATTGGACATAAACACATGTTAGTGCTTAAGAGTTGTGCTCAACCGTAACAAAACAAAATATTAAACTAGTTTGACATTTAATCTGTGAAAGAAATCCTGTTTGTTTCAGATGATGCCTAAATTGCCTCTCATATTTCTGTGTTTGCATTTGCAGGGTCTGAAAAAACCTTACAATCCTATCTTGGGGGAGACATTTCGCTGCTGCTGGCTCCATCCACAGACCAACAGCTGTACTTTCTACATAGCTGAACAGGTTAAATCAGACTTGTAGCTAAATGGTGTACCGGAACTGGACATGATTCATGGCTTGTGTGAAATGTCTTGCACAGTTTGACAAATACACAGAGCACACACCTGTGAAATGCAGCAAGTGTAAAATTAATAAGTGCCAGAGGGTGTCTGACACCTTTT